>NW_004444008.1:1911054-1915773 GCF_000243295.1 Trichechus manatus latirostris | reverse complement strand
GAAAAGGCATTTGACAAAGTCCAACACCCATTCATGATAATACCTCTCAACAAAATAGGAATAGAAGGAAATTCCTCAACATAATTAACGGCATTTATATAAAGCCAACAGCCAACATTATACTAAATGGAGAGACTTTTAAAGCATTCCCCTTGAGAACAGGAATCAGACAAGGATGCCCTTTATCATCACTATTATTCAACATTGTGCTGGAGGTCCTAGCCAGAGCAATTAGACTAGAAAAAGAAGTAAAGCGCATCCAAATAGGTAGGGAAGAAGTCAAAGTATCTCTATTTGCAGATGATATAATTTTATACACAGAAAAACCCAAAGAATCCACAAGAAAACTACTGGAACTAATAGAAGATTTCAGCAAAGTTTCAGCATACAAGATAAACATACAAAAATCAGTTGGATTCCTTTATACCAACAAACAGAACCTCAAAGAGGAAATCACCAGATCAATACCATTTACAATAGCCCCCAAGAAGATAAAATACTTAGGAATAAATCTAACCAGAGACGTAAAAGACCTATACAATGAAAACTACAAGACACTACTGCAAGAAACCAAAAGAGACCTGCGTAAGTGGAAAAACATACCTTGCTCGTGGATAGGAAGACTCAACATTGTGAAAACGTCAATTCTACCCTAAGCGATCTCCAGATACAATGCAATCCCAATCCAAATTCCAAAGGCATTTTTAAATGAGATGGAGAAACAAATCACCAACTTCATATGGAAAGCGAAAAGCCCCCAGATAAGTAAAGCATTACTGAAGAAGAACAACAAAGTGGGAGGCCTCACACTACCTGATTTTAGAACTTATTATACTGCCACGGTAGCCAATACAGCCTGGTACTGGTACAACAACAGATACATAGACCAGTGGAACAGAATTGAGAATCCAGACATACATTCATCCACCTAGGAGCAGCTGATATTTGACAACGGCCCAAATTCTGTTAATTGAGGAAAAGACAGTCTCTTTAACAAATGGTGCTGGCACAACTGTGTATCCATCTGCAAAAAACTGAAACAAGACCCATACCTCACACCATGCACAAAAACTAAGTCAAAATAGATCAAAGACTTAAATATAAAATCGAAAACGATAAAGATCATGGCAGAAAAAATAGGGACAATGCTAGGAGCCCTAATACATGGCATAAACAGAATATGAACCATAAGTAACAATGTACGAGCACCAGAAGAGAAACTAGATAACTGGGAGCTCCTAAAAATCAAACATTTATGCGTATCAAAAGATTTCACCAAAAGAGTCGAAAGATAACCTACAGATTGGGAAAAAATTTTTGGCTACTTCAAATCTGATCAGCATCTAATCTCTAAAATCTACAAGATACTGCAAAACCTCAACAACAAAAAGACAAATAACCCAATTGAAAGATGGACAAAGGATATGAACAGGCACTTCACCAAAGAAGATATTCAGGTGGCTGACAGACACATGAAGAAATGCTCATGATCATTAGCCCTTAGAGAAATGCAGATCAAAACTGCAATGAGATACCATCTCACCCCAACAAGGTTAGCATTAATCCAAAGAACACAAAATAATAAATGTTGGAGAGGTTGTGGAGAGACTGGAACACTTTTACAGTGTGGGTGGGAATGTAAAATGGTACAACCACTTTGGAAATTGATTCGGTGCTAGAAATAGAAGTACCATAAGATCCAGCTACCCTGCTCCTTGGACTATATCCTAGAGAAATAAAAGCCATCACATGAATAGATATATGCACAGCCGTGTTCATTGCAGCACTGTTCACAATAGCAAAAAGATGGAAACAACCTAGGTGCCCATCAACAGATGAATGGATAAACAAATTATGGTATACCCACACAATGGAATACTATGCAATGATAAAGAACAAACGATGAAGCTGCAAAATATAACACGGAGGAATCTGGAAGGCATTATGCTGAGTGAATTTAGTCAGTCACAGAAGGACAAATATTGTATAAGACCACTATTATAAGAACTCAAGAAAAGGTTTAAACATTCTTTGATTGTTACAAGGGTGGGAGGGAGAGTGAGGGTTATTTACTAACTAGATATTAGATAGGAATTATCTTAGGTGAAGGGAAGGACACTACAGGGGAAGTCAGCACAACTGGACTAAACCAAAGCTAAGAAGTTTCCTGAATACAATTAAACACTTTGAGGGACAGAGTAGCTGGGGTAGTGGTCTGGGGACCACGCTTTCAGGGGACGTTTAGGTCAATTGGCATAACAAAGCTTACTAAGAAGAGGTTCTGCATCCTACTTTGGTGAGTGACGTCTGGGGTTTTAAAAGCTTGCAAGCAGCCATCTAAGATGCATCAATTGGTCCCGACCACCTGCAGTAAAGGAGAATGAAGAACACCAAAGACACAAGGAAAGTATTAGCCCAAAAAGACAGAAAGGGCCACATAAAGCAGAGACTTCATCAGCCTGAGACCAGAAGAACTAGATGGTGCCCAGCTACCACCAATGACTGCCCTGACAGGGAACACAATGGAGAGTCCCTGATGGAGCAAGAGAAAGGTCGGGTGCAGAACTCAAATTCTAGTAAGAAGATCAGACTTAATGGTCTGACTGAGACTGGAGGAACCCCAGAGAGCATGGCCCCTGGATTCTCTATCAGCCCAGAACTCAAACAATTTCCGAGGCCAACTCTTCAGACAGGGATTGGACTGGACTGTGGGACATAAAGTGATACTTGTGAAGAGAGTGCCTCTTAGCTCAAGTAGATACAAGAGACTAATGGGCAGTTTCTGTCCGGAGGTGAAATGGGAAGGCAGAGAGGGTTAGGAGCTGGTTGAACGGACACGGGGAATCAGGGGTGGAAAGGAGAAGTGTGCTGTCACAGTATGGAGAGAGCAATTAGAGTCACCTAACAATGTATGTATAAATTTTTGTATGAGAGACTAACTTGAAATGTAAACTTCATTTAAACTACAATAAACAAACAAATAAATAATAATAATAATAAAAAGAAACGATGCTCAATAGGCACCTGGGAGACGTAAGTTAAAATCACAGTAAGATACCACCACACAGCCACTGTTGCTGAGACTTGCTGTTGAGCCAACTCCAACTCATGGCAACCTTAGGTAAAGCATAACAAAATGTTGCCCAGTCCTGAGCCATTTCATTATGGTGGGTATGTTGGAGTCCATTGTTGTGGCTATGGTGTTAATCCATCTCACTGAGGGTTTCCCTCAATTATGCTGACCCTCTATTTTAATGATGGTTGCACAATGGTTAAGCACTTGGCTACTAACCGAAAGGTTGGCAGTTTGAACACACCAGTGACTCCACGGGAGGAAAAAAGCTGGCAATCTGCTTCTGCGAATATTACAGTCTGGGAAATCCTATGGGGCAGTTCTACCATGGCCACATAGGGTTGCTATGAGTTGGAATCATCTCAATGGCACACAACAACTTTACCAAACGCGATGCTCTTTTGTAGGGATTTGTCTTTTCCGATGATACATCCAAAGTAAGCAAGACCAAGTTTCACAATCCTCACTTCTAAGGAGCATTCTTGTTGTATTTTTTCTAAGACAGATTTGTTCATTCTTTTGGCAGTCCGCAGTATATTCAATATTCTTCAACAACACTACAGCACGAATGAGTCAATTCTGTCTTCCATTTTCATTGTCCAGCTTTCACATGCATATGAAGCAATTTAAAAGACCATGACTGGGTCAGGCACATCTTTGTCATCAAAGTGACATCTTTGTTTAACACTTTAAAGATCTCTTTCACAGAAGATTTGTCCCATGCAATACATTGATTTCTTGATTGCTGCTTCCGAGGGCTTTGATTGTTGAACCAAGTTGAATGATCCTTGACAACTTCAACCGCCTGTCAGTTTGTTGTACTGTGGTGGCTTGCATGTTGTTATGATGTTGAAAGTTAAGTCACCAATGTTTCAAATACACAGCAAGATTACTCACAGTGGACAGGTTTCAGCAGAGCTTCCAGACTATGACAGATTAGGAAGAAAGGTCTGGCAATCTACTTTGGAAAATTAGCTAATGAAAATATACTCACTAAAAAGGCTAAAATGAAAGACAGAAAATATCAAGGGTTGGTCCACTATGAGTTGCCTTTGAGTTGACTGACTCATGGTGACCTTGTGTGTGGCCACAGGGCTCCATAGGGCTCTCAGTGACTGATTATTTGGAAGTAGATAACCAGGTCTTCCTTCTGAGGTACCTCTGGGTGAAGCTGATTCTCCAAACTTTCGGTTAGCAGCCAAGCACTTTAACTGTTTGCAAGGGTTGGAAAGGATTTGGAAAAACTGAAACCCTTGTACACTGCTGGTAGGAGCATAACCTCTTTGGAAAGTTGCTGGGCAGTAATACTGAGACCGAACCTACCATGCCTGGGACCATCAATTCCACTGCTAGGTATGTACCCGCTAGGATTGTATCTGTATGACCATCAAAAGAGATGGACAAATGTGTTCAGAGCAGCACGATTTGTAGTAGCCCCCAGTTGGAAACCACTCCAACGCGTATCGACAATAGAGTGGACAGTAATTCACAATGGCAGTGAAACCCACACATGGAAGACCCTACTGCTGTGAACAACGGCACGTACCCACACATGGAAGACCTTACCGCTGTGAACAATGGCACGTACCCACATGTGGAAGACCCTACAGCTGTGAACAATGGCACGTACCCACACGTGGAAGACC
>NW_004444008.1:1883443-1910954 GCF_000243295.1 Trichechus manatus latirostris | reverse complement strand
TACAGCTGTGAACAATGGCACGTACCCACACGTGGAAGACCTTACAGCTGTGAACAATGGCACGTACCCACACGTGGAAGACCCTACAGCTGTGAGGATGGACAGACTGCCACTCCATGTAGCAACATGGGTGAACCCCCCAAACAGAACATCCAGGAAAGAAAACCAGATGCAGCAGGCAGGGAAGTCTGCTTTAGAAGTCAGGAAAGTGGGCACTTGGGCAGGGGGTAACTGGGAGTAACGTGAGGGGAGTCCTCGGTGCTGACGAGATCCTGTTTCTTGATCTGAGTGCTGGTTACACGATGCGCTCACGTTGTGAAAATTCACGGGCTGTATCATTATGGTCTGTATCATCTCTAGGTGCATGTTGTGCCTCTGTAGAGTTTACCTCCCAGAATTGCATTATGTGTTGTCACACACACGAGTATGCATGTACACGCGTACACACACACGTGCACACACGCATGCACGCACGCATCTGTGTGTACACCCCCACATACGTGCATGCACAATTTCATTGATACCAGACTGGGGAAATAGTCCTAACGTCCCACCTATAATTTTCATTAGTTGTAGAATTGCGGTCCCGTCCTTTCAAAATAAAAATCCTGAAACTCTTTGCAGCCACTCGAGCTGCTAATCGACACGAAGTATCCTCTGGGACACGCTCTGCTCACTCTCTCCTTCGTTTGCAATTTCTTTATTTTCTCATCCAATTAGAGATATTTCAAACCTGGCCATTGGATTTCCCTCAAAATCCTTGCTCCATCTTCATGTCTGAATTTGAAACACTGACCTGTGGAGGGTGCCCACTGAACTCGTCCTGGATTCTACAGCTCCTATTTCAGCTGAATCTGCAGGTCACGAGGAGCTATTGAACTCAAACATCGCTGTTTGGTACCACCATGCCAAGGGATCCAGAGAAAGACTCATCAGCCTTTTGGTTCTGACTAACAGGGTGTCAGACAGGATAGACTGGGTTTTGCTGTGGCAGCAACCTGAAAAACTGCAGTGGCCGCGTGACAAAGTTTATTCTTGCTCACACGCTCCTTTATGGGTTCTGCTCATCTTGGTCACTCAGGGACTCAGGAGAAAGGGATGTTCACTGTCAGATGCAGGGAAAAGATCGCGTGAGCTGGCTGCTAGGAGTGGTGCAAACGGAGAACACACTCAGCTGCTGGCTGGAAGGTTGGTGGTTTGAGTCCACCCAGAGGTGCCTAGGAAGAAAGGCCTGATGATCTACTTCTAAAAAATTAGCCACTGAAAACCCTATGGACCAGTTTTACTCTGACATGCATGGGGTCGCCATGAGTCGGGGTCAACTGGATAGCAACTGGTTTGTTGTTGTTTTCATTGTGCAAAAGATTGATGGTTCAAGCCCACTCAGAGGTGCCTCAAAAGAAAGGCCTGGTGATATACTTCCAAAAAATCAGTCATTGAGGACCCTATGCAGCACAGTCTACTCTGACACACGTGGGGTTGCCAGGAGTCGGGGTCAACCCGGCAGCACTGGTGGTTTCTTGCCTGTACTTAGAGTCGCTGCCCAGAATATGCATTTTCCATTGATGGTGGCAGGTCAAGAGGCTCTGCCTCCAGGATGAGCCCTCCAGGTCACCTATGGGCAGACTTAAACCACCAACCTTCCGGCCAGCAGCTGACCCCTCCAGGATGAGCCCTCCAGGGCAGAGCGCTGCGAGCAGGGGAATGTGAGGACCCATCGTGAGCAAAGACACTGACAATAACTGCACCTATTCTCTCTCTTGGACCAAAGAGACGTCATTCGGGGAGAGAAGCACTTCTAGAACTCTGGGGAGAGGGAATCCGTCCTGGGCCTCAGTGGGTCTGTTGTCACGCGGGGCCGCCTTCCCTGCAGACTGTACACACGTAGTCACATATCCATATTAACTCCGGCTTCAGGGGCTCCCGGACGATCAGCAGAGATTCTGTTCTATTTTGCCCCGTTTGTCCAATGGCATACCTGCAACACCACCGAAGGAAGAATAACAACATTGCCAAAACTTGAGGAAATAATCTCTTTACGGAGATGTGACGGTCTGTGTTTATTTAGCTTAGAAATAAGCCCAGGGGAAATAAATAACAGCTGCTAGGTGATGAACTGGTGAAGCGTAAATAGTTTTTCTCCATCTTCCTGGGAACGAGACAGAAAGGAATGATTTCTTTCATAGTAGAGCCGTCTTAGGTTAACCTTTAGGAAAGGTTGACTTTGGTGGAACAGTGGTTAAGAGCTCAGCTACTGACCAAAAGGTTGGCAGTTCAAATCCACTAGCTGCTCCTTGGAAACCCTTTGGGGCACTTCTACGCTGTCCTATAGGGTCGCTGTGAGTTGGAATCCAGTTGACTCAACACCAGTGGGTGTATATATATATATATATCTTCAAACCAGTTGCTGTGGAGTTGATTTAACTCCTGGTGGCCCCACGTGTGTCAGAGTAGAACTATGTTCCACGGGGTTTTCAGTGGTTGATTTTTTGGAAGTAGATCTCCAGGCCTTTCTTCTGGGTGGGGTGTTACAATCCTGGAAATGTAATATTGTTGACTTAATTCCAGGACACTCTCTCCCCCCAATTCGGAAACATTTACTGAGACTGCTCATTATGCAGTCACGTCAGCCTCTTCTTTACCATGGCGGGGTGGGGGGATCTGCTGAGGGTGTGCACGTTACCTGCACTTCTATAACATTTAAAACAACAAAACGAAATGGAAAATTAACTTCATACTGCATATGGAGGCCTCAATATAAGTTGTTAGTTTTATCAGATGAATTATTTTGCCATAAAAGTAAGTTCCTGCATTTTCTAGAGACTCTTATTTTTCCTGGGGATCTGATAGGGCTGCTTTTCAATTCTCACTGAGCTCAGCTTGCAAAGGGAGAAGAAACGGGTGTAAATAGCTTTGCTTTTCCTCCAACGGTCCTTTCAGGCTTTGAAGCTGAGCCCTAATGGACCACGAGGACACTGGCTGGAAGCGCCAGGTGCGGTGCTGCTTCGGAGAACACGAAAAGGATGCTTTTCCCACCAGGTAGGATCTGCTCTGCCAGTGACGCTTCCTAGACCAGCTGTGAGGACACGTCAGATGGTGCAATTGATCTCCCAGCAGCCCAGCGATTTTCTTCTCAGTTCCTGATATAATGGTTAGCTCTGGATTGTTCTCGGTAATATCTGTCCCTTTGTTTTCCTCCCAATTTTAGTATTCCTGCATCAGAAGACAAATTTGGAAGCTATGGCTCTGCTAAGGAATCAGTGTCTATGGTGAGCTGCGTTTTATCATCAAACCATGCGAAAATTCCAGCCTCTTAGTTAACAGTGTTTCACCAAGTGTTTTCTAATTTCAGGAATTTTGAAAATTTTTTAAAATTGGGTGAAATTTCCTTTTATTTCCCCCACTGATGTAAAACAAAAAGTGTCATTATATGGGTGCCTAATTATTGCTGCAACATTTTCCATAATTTTGGTAAAATACACGTAACGTAAAATTCACCGTTGTAACCATTGTGAAGTGTACAAGTCAGTGACACTAAGTACACTGGCAATGCTGTGCAACCATCACCTCTGTCGAGCTCCAGAACTTACTACAATTTAACATGTTTCATAGTTCACAGAGTCTCTGGGTGGTGCAAATGGTTAACAAGCTTGGCTGCTCAGAGAAAGGTTGGAGGTTCAAGTCCACCCAGAGGCACCTCAGAAGAAAGGCCTGATGATCTCCTTCTGGAAAAGCAACCTTTGAAAACCCTGTGGAGCACAGTTCTACTCTGACACACATGAGCTCACCAGGAGTCGGGTTCACTCGACGGTCACTGGTTAAGAATTCGAAGAAATCTTGTTTCTCATGGATATTGATATCTGTTCCCAAATGATCTCATCAAAACAATTTCTCAAGGATGGGGGCAGGAAATACAAGGGGTTTTCCTTTGGAGAGGAGCCTGGGTGGCACAAACGGTTTGCACTTGACTGTTAATTGAAAGGTTGGCAGTTCAAACTCACCCAGTGGCACCACAGTAGAAAGGCCTGGTGATCTGCTTCCATAAAGATTACAACCAAGAAAACCCTATTGTCTTAGTTATCTAGTCCTGCTATAACAGAAATACCATAAGTGTATGGCTTTAACAAAGACAAATTTATTCTCTTACAGTGTAGTAGGCTAGAAGTCCGAATTCAAGGTGCCAGCTCCAGGGGAAGGTCCTCGTCATCAATCTTTCCTGGTCTAGGAGCTTCTCAGCGCAGGGACCCTGGGTCCAAAGGACACGCTCTGCTCCTGGCTCTCCTTTCTTGGTGGTATGAGGTCCCCGTGTCTCTCTGCTGGCTTCTCTCTTTTATATCTCAAAAGAGATTGACTTAAGACAAAACCTAATCTTGTAGCTTGAGCCTTGCCTCATTAACATAACAGCCTCTAATTCTGCCTCATTAACATCATAGACGTAGGATTTACAACATATGGGAAAATCATATCAGATGACAAAATGGTGGACAATCACACAATACTGGGAATCATGGACTAGCTAAATTGAAACGATTCAATCCATAACACCTATGGAGCAATTCTACTCTGTAACAGAATCGACTCCACGGCAACGAGTGTACTTTATCCCCCCTTTGGAAATCCCGCCCAAGGCCCAAGTGACAGCAGCAATGTTAGCAGCCATGTCAGCCGGGGTTCTCCTGCCCATACAGCCACAACGGTGCCACCAGGGAGCCTGAGAGGGCACCGTCCTATTCTCTGAGGGGCCATCTCCCCATCCCCACCAGACCCAGAGGGACTTTGGGGACAGTCCCACTAAGAAGCACACAGCTATACGGTAGAGAAGCCCTCGCGTTAATGGACTGCTCTGGTTGAACTAATTTGCCGTCTAATCCTTTGTGAATCTGGGGTGCCGCATCGTGATGCCTTTCGGCATGGCGGAGCTTGATATTTTGATAAGAGCAGTTTCGAAAGTCAGAACCGAGTGTGAGTCCTTTCTTTAAGCTGGAGGCTCCCTGAATTCCCACGGTCATAGCGCGCATCACTGCTTTCTGAGAACAACTGGACAGAGAAGACATCTGGCATCTGGATTTGATCTGAGAGGAGAAAAGGCCAGGACCATAAAGAAAGCGTGTTTCCAGATGTAACCTTTAGGCTCAGGAAGCGGGTTCATCCTGTCCCCACCTCACCCCCCTCCTGTACAAACCACTAATCAAATCACAAACCCACCTGGCTGTTTCAAATATGTGAGACCACTTTGATTTATACCAAGAGTTCCGAACTGCAACTTTAAAACCTACACCAGTCAAATGCATGCAAAGGCTTAAGAAATCCATTGTACAATAACCCTTACTTGAAATATAAACTCCGAAATCATATAAGGAAGATATACCTTGTTCCTAAGCCTCTCACCTCCCAGGAACGTGAACCCCACTGATGCATCCCCGCACCGAGGACCAAAAACCAAAAAAAAAACAAAAAAGTGACCCCATGTGCTACCGAGTAGAACTGCTCCATAGGGTTTTCTTGGCCGTAATCTTAACAGAAGCAGATTGCCAGGGCTTTCTTCCATGGCACCTCTGGGTTGGTCCAAACTGCCAACCTTTAGGTTAGTGGTCGAGCGCAAACTCAAAACCTGGCAGAGAACAGGCACTCCGTACATACCTGCTGAATGAATGCCTCTCCATGGAAATCGGTGCTGTAGGGGTTACTGAAAACATGTTACAACTTGCTCCAAAGACCCCCAGGTCTGGGGTGACACAGGACCTCACCAGTCTCCACTAACCTGTTCT
Source organism: Trichechus manatus latirostris (assembly GCF_000243295.1). NCBI lineage: Eukaryota > Metazoa > Chordata > Mammalia > Sirenia > Trichechidae > Trichechus > Trichechus manatus. The sequence goes on along the minus strand of NW_004444008.1, from coordinate 1,905,186 downwards.
CCCCTGCTATCTTCCCTCTGTCCTGCCCTCTTCCCATTGTTGCCACGGCTTCCCTGTGTCCAGACTCCCTCTCCTCCGGCTCCCTTCACACCGTCACCTTTGCACTGTCCTCCTTCCTGGAGCTCTGCTTTCCCCCTTGAGTTTTCTCTTCTATCTGCCTCTCATTCTCCTGTTTTCTTCTTCTCCCGACTACCCTCTCATTTATTTTTTCTTTTTCCCCATACAAAAATTAATATGTACACTGTTACGTGACTCTAATTGCTCTCCCCACACTGTGACAGCACACTCCTCCTTTCCACCCCTCACTCCCCATGTCCATTCAACCAGCTCCTAACCTTCTCTGCCTTCCCATCTCACCTGCGGATAGAAGCTGCCCGTTTAGTCTCGTATCTACTTGAGCTAAGAGGCACACTCCTCACGAGTAATCACTTTATGTCCCCTAGTCCAGTCCAATCCCTGTCTGAAGAGTTGGCCTAGAAAATTGTTTGAGTTCTGGGCTGATAGAGAATCCAGGGGCCATGCTCTCTGGGGATCCTCCAGTCTCAGTCAGACCATTAAGTCTGGTCTTTTTACTAGAATTTGAGTTCTGCACCCCACCTTTCTCCTGCTCCATACAGGACTCTCTGTTGTGTTCCCTTGTCAGGGTGGTCATTGGTGGTAGCCAGGCACCATCTAGTTTTTCTGGTCTCAGGCTGATGAAGTCTCTAGTTTATGTGGCCCTTCCTGTCTCTTGGGCTAATACTTTCCTTGTGTCTCTGGTGTTCTTCATGCTCCTTTACTCCAGGTGGTCTCTCTCCCTTATTAAGCAAAAACACAGAACTCATCTGTATTTTAAATTGGTATTCCTTCTCGCGAGGCACCTGTCTCCCTATTCTTCATTTATCTTGTGGAGCATCACTATCTTAAAGGTATCCGCATTGCAACCAACAGCTACTTATTCCTTATTTATTTGTGAAAAATCAAAGAAGAGAGAGGATGCTGCCTGATAATTGTTGTTAGTTGCTCTCGAGCCAGCTCAGATTCATAGTGACCTTACGTGTAACAGAATGAAACACTGCCTGGTCCTGTGCCGTCCTCATGATTGTTGCTATCTGTGAGCCTGTTATTGCAGCCACTGTGTCTATCCATCTCATTGAGGGTCTCCCTCATTTTTGCTGATCCTCTGCTCTACCAAGCATGATGTCTTTTTCCAGCAATTGGTCCCATCTGATAACATGTCCAAAATAAGCAAGACAGGACTCACCATCCTCACTTCTAGGGGTGTTCTGGCTGTACTTCTTGCGAGACAGACTTATTTGTTCTTCTGGCAGTCCACGGTATATTCAATATTCTTCGCCAACACCATAATTCAAAGGCAGCAATTCTTTTTCTGTCTTCCTTATTCACTGTCAAGCCATGGCTTGGGTCAGGTGCACCTTAGTCCTAAAAGTGACATCTTTCCTTTTTAACACTTTAAAGAGGTCTTTTGCAGGAGATTTGCCCAATGCAACGTGTCATTTGACTTCCTGACTGCTGCTTCCGTGGGCATTGATGTGGATCCTGATGATTAGTACCTCTTGAAAAGGGGAGTGTGCATTTGGGCCATCCCTGCCAGTGCCTCCACCATTTGCAAACTATGAATCGCTTAGAATTGATGCATTCTAATTGTGCTGTTGGCTAAGAATATTGAATAGTCCATGGATTTCCAGAAGAATGAACAAATCAGTCTTGGAAGAAGTGCAGCCAGAATGCTCCTTAAAAGCGAGGATGGCAACATTTTGTCTTGGCTTATTTTGTACACGTCATTAGGAGGGACCAATCTCTAGAAAAGGACGTCATGTTTGGTAAAGTAGAGGGTCAGAGAAAATGAGGGAAACCCTCAGTGAGATGGACAGACACGGTAACTACAACAATGGACTCAAACATACCAGTGATCATGAAGATGGCCCAAGACCAGGCAATGTTTTGTTCTGTTGTACGTATGACTTGAAGCTGACTCAATGGGAACTAACAGTATAGCAAAAACCTGAGCACCCAAGTGCCAAAATGCTGGCCGGTTCCTACATGATTAAAACACGCTATCCTCTTGTCCACAATTCCTGCTTTATGAAGAAAATAGAACACAGACTCGAGGTTGGGAGGATTCTTTGGAGAAAGATAGTTTTTCACTTTTGATCAGGATTCCTCAGGTGGTCTCTTACCCTTGGTTAGGGGATTAGGTAGACGCCTTGTGTGGACTGAGGCCTATTACACACAGTGTCTGATTTACCAATTTGAGTTTTCTGTTCAGTTAATATTGGTGCAACATACTTTGAAATGAGTGGTATCGATGTGTTCTGCAAAGTAAAATTCCTGAATTACTGGAAGAAGAGAAATCTATGATTTATTTCTTAACACAAATAAGCGTGTGAGACTTATTTCTAGTATTTTCTACAGGGCAATCAATACCTACTCATTCTCCTCAAATATCCTCCTTCTTAATGTAAAGGAATGTAGCTGACCAGATTAATCGGCCATGTCAACATGTCTGTCATAACGTCCTACTTTGAATTCATTCAAAGAAAAAATACATGCTGGAGGACTGGAAAAAATATTACAAAGCTCAACACACGGACTTTCAAACCATTGGGTGTTCAAGTTCTCCAAGTAAGTTCTTGGAAACATATTTTCTCAAGGATGTTGTTGTTGTTGTTATTAGCTGCTGTTGAGTTTGTTCCCAACTCATGATGACCCCATGCACAGCGGAACGCAATGCTGCCTGGACCTGCGCCATCCCCGTGTCGTGGATCAGATCGTCATCATCCCTGGGGTTTTCACTGACTGAGTTTTGGAAATAGACAACCAGGCCTTTCTTCCGGTCTGTCTTAGTCTGGAAGCTCCACTGAAACCTGTTCGGCATCATAGCAACATGCAAGCCTCCACTGACAGACGGGTGGTGGTTGTGCATCGAGGGCATAGGCCAGGATTTGAACCCAGGTCTTGTGCGTGGAAAATGAGAACTCTACCCCTGAACCACCACTGCCTCATATTTTCTAACATATAAAGCAAGATAAGCCCTTTTCCATTACATCATATACATTTGTACTGCTTTTTGAAAGCTTGCAGAAAGCTTGGAGTAAAGCCATTATTAGCCTGTTCTCACGGCCAGTAGATTAATTTACCCCCATCCAAGAGTCTCCGCGGTTCTCCCGTTCACGCGGCTTCCTGGGCACACAGCTCTCTCACTTCTGGATGCTCAAGAAATATGATTGACAATCAGCCTACCTGTGCCTTCCAGATGCCTGCTCTCCTCCTGTGGGTTCCCGAGCCCTTGCCAGGGACAGGCGCACTGGCATGTCGGCCGGCGAGGACCCTCGTGCAGTGAACACGAACGTGTGAGGGAGGCTGAATCGCTAGAGAACAAAAAGGAAGAAAATACTACATTTTGCCATTTCTGTAACCTCCACTGAGAATTTTCTTTTGTGGCCGTAAATTCATTTCTTTCCAAGAAGAAGCTCTGTTGAATGAAGGTATCTTAAAATTGCCACCAAGTGTACCATTTTGTTCAAGAGGAATCTATTAAACATTTTTTAATTGTCGTTAAGCCTTATATACAGCCTTTGCTCAAATGCTCAAGATTAGCCATCAGCTTAGTACGTACTGGAAAAGGCCGCAGCAGAGGTGTGCTCACTCAGCCCCAAAGAGCTGGTTTGGTGTGGTTTTGATGCTGAGAATGGTGCGTGGTTTTTGCCCAGGACAGGCCATTTGTCTGCTCAGCGTAAGCCCATTTTACCGGCTTTATGCAATTCTGCCCTCACTCCATTACAGCCTATGTCTCAGCTGGGGTTGGATTTGCCAAGCCAGCAGCTGTGAGGGGGCCCTAGAACCAGACAGACAGCTGCAGAGGGGAGCAGGGACCAGGGAAGAGTAAGGGGTATACCCAGACAGGAATCAACCTGCCAACAGCCGTCGTGTAAGGAAAGCTGGTGGCCCAGGCTCCCAGCTCGGGCCACGGGAACCTTGCCAGCAGTTTCTCCTGAAATTGTGTGCCATTTGGATGTTTATCTGTAAAGCTACCTGCAAGTTCTTTAAATTGTGACTTTTTAAGGCACGAAAGGGTTGACTGATAATGACTGAACATATATCTAGAATGAGAATTATCCAGTTTACTTAACAGTGAATGTAATTCTAACCATATACCCACAGACTGTAAATAATATGCAGGTGTAGTAGAACCTGATTGAGAAAATTAGTCTTCTTCTTGTGGGCTAATTAGGAGAGGAAAAGAAGCACATTATCTTTCCTCTTCTCAAATGGAAAAGGGGCTCATGGAGGGAAGGAGCTGGATTCTCGCTGGTGAGGAAGGCAGAAAGAGGGGCTAGGAAGGGCAGAGGGGTTCAACCCAGACAGAAGGGGGACCACTGGGCAGGGAAGATGCAGTGATGGCAGGTTTTGCGGGAGTGGAGGCCTGCACTCCCCCACAGCTCCCCATTTGGTGGGTCACGTATTAGGGTGGTGGGTGGTGACTTGGAGACTTATTCTTAGGAACTGTGTCCTTGGAGGCTACACAAATGATCCAGGTTATCTGGGGGTGTTGCGTTTGCGTTAACGGTGGTGGAATGATTTGGGAAGGGTGGTGACGATAGCTGCACAACTTGAAGAATGTAATCAATGTCACTGAATTGTACCTGCAGAAATTATTGAGTTGGCGTATGTTTTGTTATATCTATTTCACCTCAATAATAATTAAAAAAAAGATCCAAGTTACCAAATTTGTCACAAAGGGGAGTGGATGTTGCAAGGAACAGGGTTGCCTGCCTTTGGGAGGGTGAAGGAAACAGCTAACTACGGCCCATGGGCCAAATCCAAAATCAGTCTCGGTGGGTTACAACCAGTGTCAGCGGAGCTGTGTTCCTTCGGGAGGCTCTGTGGGGAGAACTCGTTCCTTGCCCTTACCAGTTCCTAAAGGCCGCCTGCATTCCCTGACTTCTGGCCCCTTCCTACATCTTCAGAGCTCTCCTTCTGACTTCTGCTTCCGTCCTCGCATCTCCCCTTCTGACTCTGACCCTCCTGCATCCCTCTTATAAGGACCTTTATGATTGCATTGAGCCCACCTGGATACTCCAGGATCATCCCAAGAGCCTTCACTTAATCACACCTGCAAAGCCCCTCTGCCATGTAAGTGGACGTACTCACAGGTTCTAGGGATTAAGATGCGGACAGCTTTGGGAGCCCGTTATTCAGCCAACCACACACAGGCCCACAAGGCTCTGGTACTAACTTGAGATTGGTAAGGAACTGCTGGAAAGCCACGTACAACTAAGAGAAACGGGACTGTTCTGGCCCAGCCTGGAGTTTCTACTTTTTCTTCATCTCTCACTCAGGAAATGGGGAGTGGGGAGTGGTGCAGATGGTCATGTGTTCGGGCAGGAACAGAGAGGCTTCACCCTGGCAATGGAGCAGCTCTTGGAAAACCTGGCTCTGCAGCCTGGGAGACCCTTTCTTGCCCATCCACCTCCCCGACTCCTGTTTCTTCTCTCTGGGAGAGGCTGCCTTGTCCATGCCACATCTAACATGGACAGTGGGAAGCATGCCCTTCTCTGGTGTTGTGGGGGAGGTTATAGCTTCGTAGTGCACTTCTTCTTGGTGCAGGTTCAGGAAACTGGGAATTGCCCTGAAGTTTGAATACTCAAAGGCTTTTCATGGCTAAGGGGTCCATGGGTGGCACGAACAGTTTGCTCTCGACTGCTAACCTAAAGATAGGAGCCCCAGTGGTTAAAGCGATTGACTGCTAACCGAAGGGTCAGTGGTTCAAAACCACCAGCAACTCTGAGGGACAAAAATGTGGCAGTCTGCTTCCATAGAGATTTACAGCCTTGGAAATCCTATGAGGTCACTATGAGTTGGAATCCACTTGATAGCAGTGGGTTGAGTTTTTGAGTTCGGTTACTCACCTAAAGTTTGGCCATTTGAACCCACCCAGAGGAGCCACAGAGGAAAGGCCTGTAATTACAGCCAGGAAAACCCTATGGAGCAGTTCTACTCTATCACACGTGGGGTCGCCATGAGTTAGAATCAACTTGACAGCAACGGGTTTGGTTTGTTGTTTTTTAAGGACAAGACTCCAAATTACTTTAGAAAGAGTTCCTTAAAAAAACATAGAGTTCTGGTATCTTTGTTTCTGGTCAGTTCTATGGGCAATGACCACAACCAGAGCTGATAGAGACATAGTCTCTGAGTAGACCTTGGGCTCTTTGTCCTCCCTGCCTCTGGCCTTGGTCTGAAGGCCTTTTCCTTGACTGCTGGAAACAGGAACCTCAGCTGGTGAGGCTCATGCTATAATGAGGTCTTTTTCCAGGTGTATTCCCTTCTAGGGCGAAGAGTAATTACATGGAGCTGCTTGGGAGAAGGGAGGAATTCATCTTAACTTCTGTCCCTGTTTTATCGCCTACTAAATTTCCCACACCCATAACTCAGTCCCTGCTAAGTTTAGCTTCAGATATGGAATTCAACTGTTCTAACCCTTCAAGGCAACAAATCAAGCGAACCTAGCTTAAAGGCCCCAGGCAGAAACGAATTCTCTTAGCAAAGTTGTATTTTCTTCCTTCTCTTCTTTCACATGCGCCACTTACGGCTAAACAAGTGTCTCTTGTAGGACCTAATTGGGGCTACATGAGGGGTCTAACTATCCCAGCACCTGAACCTTTCCTGTCAACTCACTGAAAACTGTAGCTTCTCTAGCTCAGAGTTGGCGTCACCAGAAGAGGCTGTGTAAATAAACATTGCAATGGTAAAGCAAGGACCACCACCTTCCCAGCTGGTACTCCTGCTCTCTTCCACACCTCCTCACCTCAGCCAGTTCCTCATCTTGGAGGTTGTTATTCTCACTACTTTCAGTACATCAAGTACTTTCATTGCAATTTCTGTATCAGCCTAGTTCTTGAGCAGAGAAAAATACTAAGGAGATACTCAGCTGTTCATTGAATTGCTAGTGGAACTGGAAACTAGGTTGGAGGCAACAGCACCAGAGATAGCACCCTTGTTTGTGCTACAGGCTTGTTCCAGGGAGGATGGAGATGCCACCAGGAGCTGTGGACGTACCACCAATGCTGGCACTGGGCAAAGGGTGGAGGCTGCAGTGCTGCTCAAGGCCAGGTCCCCAGAGGCTTGATCTCACCACCTCCACCATCCTATAGAAGGGCCCACTGCATCTTCATTGGGTCAAGATTCAAAGTCTGGGAAGAGGCATCTGATTGGTCTGTGCCCAGGGGCAGCCCAGAAAGGAATGTCCGACAAGTTTCACCCCTGTTGGGGGAGATAGACTTCAACCCCCACCAAGCCTCATAGGGAAGTGTCCTTGAAGGATTGAATTGTGTCCCCCAAAGAGGTTTGTTAGCACACCAACATTCATTGCAGCACTATTCACAATAGCCAAAAGGTGGAAACAGCCTAAACGTACTTCAACAGATGAATGGAAAAACAAAATGTGTTCGGTGAAGTGAGTTTCTTTACGTGGCATTTCTCCTTGATTCTTTGGAAAAATAACTTGAGGGATTTTTCCCCTAAGCCCTGAGGTTCAGTTCTTAGGTGAAGAAGCTTGGAGGTGGGGGGGCGCTCTCAGGTTGTTTTCCACCCTAAAGGGTTTCTTTTCCCAGGTGATTCCCTGGGTTGATTGACATTTTCTGGATAAGCTGTAGCCAACTCGATGGTTTGATACTTTTGTCTGGTAATTAACAGGATCTGAGTTGATTGACATTGCATGAGTTATTGAGGATTGGTTGAACTCTGGTCTGGTGAGGGAAGCCTGTCTTATAACTGATGAGGATCAGAATATATAAAGAGCTCAATTGCAGAGGTTTTAGAGGCCTCCTGGGTAAGAGAGATGATGGTTGAGAGCTGGACTGGCAGAGAAGCAGAGCCATATGGGAGCTGAGTGGTCCTGAAGCTGCTGCACTGGCTGTGAGCTGAACCAGTTAGCGGTGGAGAGGCCTGGCAGCAGAGGGCAGCTAAGAGAGCTGAGCAAGCTGCTATACTGGCTGTGAGCTGGGCCAGTTAGCGGCAGAGGGGCTGATGGTGGAGAGGCCTGGTGGCAGAGGGCAGCTAAGATTGCTGAGCAAGCTGCTATACTGGCTGTGAGCTGGGCCAGTTAGTGGCAGAGCAGTCTCGTGGCAGAGAGGCCTGACCGCACAGACGCCTGATGGCAGAGAGCAGCTGAGACAGCTGTCCTGGTTGGAAGCCATCCTGCACTGCAGAAAGGAGGGATGTGCTCTCCACCTCAAGGGAGCCTTCCAGACCTTGCCTATGTGCTTCCTGATCCTGTGTTGTTCTTGTTACTTCCAAGTTTATCTTGATCCAAAGTTGTAGCCTATCACTTCCCTAATAAACCACGTAATTATGAGTATGGTTTGTGAGTTCTGTGTGATCATTGCAACAAATCATCAAACCCAGCAGAGAAGTAGAGCGTGCCATGATGTTAGAAATGGCTGAAAAAGTTGGAGAGCGAAGGTAGGTCTGACCTCCACCTCATAGGAATCAACTTTGTGCTGATCCTGTCTCTTATCCCTCATGAATTTAGACAATTCATTTTGCTGCCTTACACTGTGGTATATCCATACAATGGAATAGTACTCAACTATAAAGAGAAACGAAGTCCTGATACATGCTACAACATGGAAGAACCTTGAAGACATTGTGCTGAGTGAAATCACAAAAGGACAAATATTGTCTGATTTCACTCACATGAAATATCTAGAACAGGCAAATGTATACAGATCAAAGTTTATTAGTGATTACTAGGGGTAGGAGAAAGGAGCCCTGGTGTCGCAGTGGTTAAGTGCTCAGCTGCTAACCAAAAGGTTGGTGGTTCAAACACACCAGCCACTCTGTGGGAGAAAGATGTGGCGGTCTGCTTTTGTAAAGATTTACAGCCTTGGAAACCCTATAGGGCAGTTCTACTGTCTCCTACAGTGTCCCTATGAGTCAGAATTGACTCGACAGTAGTGGTTTTTTTTGCAAGTGGTATCCTGTGTGATGTTGTAATGGCAGACACATGACATTAAACATTTGTTAAAACCCACTGGACTGTACAACACCAAGAGAGAACCTTAATTTAAACCATGGACTTTAGTTAATAATTTATCAACATTGGTCCGTCAGTTATAACAAATGTACCACATGAAAACTGTGTGCAGGATGAGAGTGGTATATGGGGACTGTCACGGATTGAATTGTGTCCCCCAAAAATATTTGTCAACTTGGTTAGGTCATGATTCCCAGTATTGTGTGGCTGTCTTCCATTTTGTGATTGTAATTTTCCTATGTGTTATAAATCCTAATCTCTGCCTGTGGTTAATGAGGCAAGATTACATTATGTTAAAGAGGATTAGGATGGGATTGTAACACCCTTACTAAGGTCACATCCCTGATCCAATGTAAAGGAAGTTTCCCTGGTGTGTGGCCTGCACAACCTTTTATCTTACAAGAGATAAAAGGAAAGGGAAGGGAGTAGAGAGTGGGAGACCTTGTACCACCAAGAAAGCAGTGCTGGGAGCAGAGCACGTCCTTTGGACCCAGGGTTCCTGTGCCGAGAAGCTCCTACTCCAGGGAAGATTGATGACAAGGACCTTCCTCCAGAGCTGACAGGGAGAGAAAGCCTTCCCCTGGAGCTAACACCCTGAATTTGGACTTCTAGCCCGCTAGATTATGAGAGAATAAATTTCTGTTTGTTAAAGCCATCCACTTGTGGAATTTCTGTTACAGCAGCTCTAGAGGACTGAGACAGGGACTCTGTACTTTCTGTGTGATTTTTATGCAAACCTGAAACTGAAACTGCCCTAAAAAATAAAGTCTGTTCTTAAAAAGGGATCTTTCCTGCAAAAATGCTTCTCCTCAGTGTTCTGGTATGAACCCCACCACGCAGCCCTATTCATGAGTGCCCTGACCACAGGTTCTTTGTGGCAGAGGTTTTTATTTCTCATTTCTCCTGTGACGTCCCGCCCGGTACCGCATGCAGAATGAATAAACAATGGTCACCTCTATAATCGATGCTGATGGAACTGTGGCAGCATGACAGCAGTTGGCAATGAAAGGTGAAGGGACAATAAGACATGGGATTTAGTAATCAAAGGGTGAGTGGAAGGAGCTGGAACTTCAACTTTTGGGCTAATATTTACACAGTGGTGCAACCCACCAGGGACTCAGACACTTTTTTAAAGAAGCCTCCATCTTTTCTGCTGCATAGGGCATCAGTCAGAGAAGTGCACATATTTGCTTTGTGTTGTTATAGTCACAGATGGAAAAGTTCTTGGTGTTTTCTTAGTAAGGAGTCTTGGTGTGGCCAGGAAGAAGTTCATGTGCCGGTAACTAATTTTCTATGGAAACAGGATGCAGCACTGTACTTTCTGCTGACAATGGCTGCATGGAGTGCTCAGACTTTGAATGCACATAAATTGAATAGACATTCATGAGACGAGTTCAGCTGGTTACAAAGACTAATGAATTCTGGACTTGGTTGCTGATCTGAGAACTACTTCATCTGGAAATGGATTACAAGGGAAGAGTAGATCAAGCCCCAGAGTGCAATGAGGAACTAGGTCTACTTGAAGAGTGTGGGAGGGAGGAAAAGCTGATCCCAAGCGGGTGGATAATGAGAGCTCTCAGTGCCAACAGTGTTGTGAAAACCTGCCCAGAGGCACTGATGTGGGTGGCAGTTGGTTGTCCTCGGAGGGTTCATTCGTGATGAGGCCACGGTAGGCTTGGCATTCAATGGAGGGAGCAAGCGTGGAGACCAGGGTCTTATGTATTCACAGGGCCAGGACTGAAGTTGGCTTCCATTCATGTTTGGGTGATAGCAGTTCAGCAGAGGCATGTCATTCCTAGACAAACTAGATGGATTCCATGGGAAAGAAGCTGGCCATATGAATCTCCTGGGGCTGCCGTAACAAAACACTACAAGGTGGGTGGCTTTAATGAACAGAAATTTATTCTTTCATGGTTCTGGAGGCTGGAAGTCCAAATCAGGGTGTCGGCCATGTTGATTGCTTCTGGGGCTGTGCAGGAGGAACTGCTCCAGGCCTCTCTCCTAGCTAATGGTGGCTGCTGGCAATCCTTGGTGTTCCTTTGCTGCTTGTAGAAGTATCTTCACATGGCATTCTCCCCCGTGGGTTTCTCTGTGCCTGTTCTCCTCGTTTATAAGACACCAGTCATAGGATTAGGACCCACCCTACTCCAGCATGACCTCAGCTTAACAGATAACATCTGCAAATACTCTATTTCCAAACAGGGTCACATTCACAGGTACAGGGGTTAGGATGTCAGTAGATCTTTTAGGGGGACACAATTCAATTCATAGCACCCTCTTTCCCGTAATAGGAAACCACTGGGTTTTTTTCTCAGAGAATTGATGTAATTTGATGTATCTACTACGATTAGTCCAACACAAAACCAAACCGGTGGATGGTGCAGGACCAGGCAGCGTTTCATTCCGTTGGGCATGGGGTCACCATGAGTTGGGGGCCAACTTGATGGCAACTAACGAGAAACAACATTAAGAAGATTTCCAACAACTATTCCAAAATTGACAAGCGTAAAACCCAGCAATCAGTGCTTTACATGCAAAATCTTACTTGATGCTCACAGCAGCCCCACGAGTTTGCTAAGTTATTATACTCTTGCCTGGAGTCACACAGACAGAAGGTGCCTGAATTTGGAATCAGACCCAGATTTATTAGAGTCCAGGCATTATGGGCTGACTGTGTCCCCACCAAAACCATGCTGAAGTCCTAGCCCTGCACCTGTGGATGTGACTGTGTTTGGAAATCGCATCGTTGCAGATGTACCTAGTTAAGTTCACACGAGGTCATACGGGAAGGGTGGGTCCTAGTTCCAGCTGAGTGGTGTCTTATAAAAGAGGAGAAGAGACACAGAGAGACAGATGGAAGACAGCCAGGTACGCTGCAGCTGCGAGTCAAAGACCGCCCGGGGCCATTGGAAGCTGGGAGAGACAAGAAAGAATCTTCCCCCAGAGCCTTCGGAGGGAGCACGGCCCTGCTCATACTCTGAGCTTAGACTTCTGGCCTCCAGAGCTGTGAGAGTATCAACCTCTGCTGCGTAAGCTGGCAGTTTGCGGTAACGCGTTCCAGCAGGTGGAGGAGACTAACAGCCCAGGGAATCGGGACACTGCATTCCTCACAGGGGCAGCGTGAGAGCGAGAGAAAGGGAGAAAGAGAGAGAGAGAGAGACCGAGAGCCTGAGTAAGCACAAACCCCTGCACTCTGAGAAAGACAACCTGGAGCTGAAATCCCACTGCTGGCCTCCACGCCATCACCAGAGAACGCAGAGTGTGGGTTGGGGGCCTGAAATCCCATGTGGGTTCCACCACATAATGGCGTGTTGCTGAAGCAAACCAGGCAAATCCATCAAAGCTGGCGTATCACAGTAAAGATGCTGACCACCGAGACCCCAGAGCGATTTTCTGTGCCCAGTGATCTGTGTTAATTAAGTATAGCGATTGCTGTCGAGGCGATTCCGACTCATAGAGACCCTACAGGACAGAGTAGAACCGCCCCATAGGGTTTCCAAGGAGCAGCTGGCGGATTCTAACTGCTGACCTTTTGGTTAGCAGCAGAGCTCTTAACCACTGCGCCACCAGGGCTCCAATATGGCAGGACTGAAAGTTTCCGTGTTGAATTTTTATCATGTGTCATTATGTTCTCAGTAAACCAAAAATTACAGGATTAGAAGGGACTCAATTAGCTCATTTTATTTATCTTTAGTTTGCAGTAGACCCACTCTTTCTCACTAACTGTTGGGTAGCATTTTATAGTATGGTTCTGGTGCACAGTAATTGCTTTAACAATCCCCCTATTCATTTATATTTAAGGGACTTTCCTATCTTTGCTGTTATGTACAATGCAGCAATGAAAACATGGCACATTTATCGTAACCAACTCATGTGACAGTTTTTGTATAGAGCCCTAGAAGTAGGATAATATGGATTATCATATATGCAAATAGTAAGTTTAATATATTGTGGAGTTTACATTAACCTTACCGAAAGAATTCGGTCTTTGCTCTCAGTTTCCGTTTCCGTTGTTGAAGAAAGGTCTTTGCAATGACAAAGTCGTTGGTCTTGCAAAATTCTATCATGCGATCTCTGGCGTCAAACCTCCCAAACGAGACTGAATTAGTGTGGGAAGATGCCCTGGGCTGTTGTGTTCCCAGTTTCCTTCATCAAGGCCATATTTTCCAACTACCAATCCTTCTTCATTTCCAGCTTTCACGTTCCAATCCCCAGTAATTATCAACGCATCTTAATTGCATGTTTGATCAATTTCAGACTGCAGAAGTTGGTAAAAATCTTCAATTTCCTCATCTTTAGCATTAGTGGTTTCCAAACAGGGTCATCTTTACAGGTACAGGGGTTAGGACTTTCATACATATTTTTGGGGAACATGATTTAATCCCTAATAGAGCATAAATATTATATGTGTGTGTGTGTGTGTGTATGTGTATGTATGCTTTTAGGCAAAAAACAAAACAATACCAACTTCTTGAACTGATTTTTTAAATGATATCAGAAGGCATTATAAAACATCATTTTAAGTCATAAAATCCTGACTGCATTTCTACAGCAACTGGGAACACAACAGGTCCAGGGCATCTTCCCACAATAATTCAATCTCGTTTGGGAGGTTTGAGCTAATGCATTAAGTCAGAATCAAGTGAATTGTATAAATACTGAAATAGAGGTGAAAGCAGTATCACTCTTTGCAGATAACACGATTTTATACCTGGAAAATCAGGAGGCATAACTAAAAGAAAACCTCTTAGAATTAATTTTTTAAAAGCCAGAGGAAGGTGTCTCTATAAGATAGAAAAGATTTTAAAACTCAACAGCTCTCCTTTATACTGGCAGTAGCTGTTCAGGAATTGAAATTGTAAAAGATTCCACTCATGAAAGCTACTAAAATTATGAAATAACTAGAAATAAATAAATTTAACAAAGAAGCCATAAGACTAGAATATATTTTTCAATGTTAATATTTTACTGAAGACATAACACGAGACTTCCGTAATGGAGACATGTCGTATCACTGGATGGGAAGACTTGATATCATAAATGTTTCCCAAACCAACTTGCAAATTTAATACAACTTCAGTCCAGAATTCTGCTGGGTTGTTTATGGAGCCTGGTCTTGCTTTCAAAGTTAGATGAACTGATTATATATTTCATACAGAAAATAAACTCGATAATTTCTGAGAATGTTTTGGAAAAGACCATTACAAAGAACTTCTCCTCCCAGATATTTAAATGTATGTTAAAGCTACTCTAATCAAAACAATATGATACTGGCACGGGAATAGACAAATTGATGAGCAGAACAGGGCATAGAGTTCAGAAACTGATCCAAAAATAGATTTTTAACATATGATAAATGATACTTGGACAAATAACTAACAATTCAGAAATATATATATATACACACACACACCAAATTAAAAATTACTTCTGGATGAATTACGGATCTAAATGAAAGATAAAATCTACTCAGTGCTATAATAAAATATAGGAAATATGTTTTTGTTTAGACCATGGAGTAGGGAAGATATTTCTAAGTAAGAATGGAAACCCAGATGCCATGCAAACAAAAAAACCCGCCTGTTCTTTTTATTATAGACTCACCTTACTATTTTCTAAGTTAAGATATAGAGTTTCTAGGCAGGCATAAAGAGTCCCTGGGTGGCAGAGTTAGGAAGCAGATCGCCAGGCCTTTCTTCCAAGGCACCTCTGAGTGGAGTGCTTCTGAAAAGTCACAACCATGAAAGCCCCATGGAGCACAGTTTACTCTGAAGCATGAGGTTGCCATGAGTTACTAGTGACTCTACGGCAACCGGCTTGGTTTCTGGTTTAGGTGGGAATAAATAACCCATCCAACATCACTGAACTTGGTGGAAATGGAGAAGGAAGGGCAAGCCAGATGATGAGAGTATTTAACGGGTGTAAATTATACACTTTCCTCTCTTCCAGTAACTCTTAAACTTTAATGAGCATAGGAAAATCCTGGAGCATTTATTGAAACAATTTCCTGCACCCTGCCCCCAGTTTCTGATTCAGTAGGTCAGGTTGGAGTCTGAGAATTTACATTTCTAACAAGTTTCACCAGTGATGCCCACACTGCTGGCTAGAGGCATCACTTGGGGTAATACTCCTCTGTACAAACCCCCATATGTCTGTCAGTTTGTCCTACTGTGGGGCTTGAATGTTGCTGTGATGCTGGAAGCTATGCCACCTGTATTCAAATACCAGCAGGGTCACCCACGGCAGACAGGTTTCAGCTGAGCTTCCAGACTAAGACTAGAAACAAGGACCCAGCACTCTACTTCTGGAAAGAATTAGCCAGTGAAAACCCTACGAATAGGAGCAGAATGTTGTCTGACATAGTGCTGTAAGATGAGCCCTTCAGGTTGGAAGACATTCAAAATACGACTGGGGAAGAGCTGCCTCCTCAAAGTAGAGTCGACCTTAATTACGTGGATGGTGTCAAGCTTTTGGGACCTTCATTTGCTGATGTGGCACGACTCAAAATGAGAAGAAACAGCTGCAAACATCCATTAATAATCGGAAAATGGAATGTATGAAGTATGAATCTAGGAAAATTAGAAATTGTCAAAAATGAAATGGAACACATAAACTGATATCCTAGGCATTAGTGAGCTGAAACGGACTGATATTGGCCATTCTGAATTGGACAATCTTACGGTCTACTATGCCGGGAATGACAGTTTGAAGAAGAATGGTGTCACATTCGTTGTCAAAAAGAACATTTCAAGATCTATCCCGAAGCACAATGCTGTCAGTGATAGGATAATATCCATATGCCTACAAGGAAAACCAGTTCATACAACTATTATTCAAATTTATGCACCAAACACTAATGCCAAAGATGACAAAAATGAAGATTTTTTTCCAGCTTCTGCAGTCTGAAATTGATCAAACATGCAATCAGGATGCATTGATGATTACTGGTGATTGGAATGTGAAAGTTGGAAACAAAGACAAAGGATTGGTATTTGGAAAATGTGACCTTGGTGAAAGAAACAATGTCGGAGATTGTATGATAGAATTTTGCAAGACCAATGACTTCTTCATTGCAAATACCTTTTTACACCCACATAAACAGCGAGTATACACGTGGAACTCACCAGATGGAATACACAGGAATCAAATTGACTACATTTGTGGAAAAAGACAATGGAAAAGCTCAATATCATCAGTCAGAACAAGGCCAGGGGCCGAATGTGGAACAGACTATCAACTGCTCATATGCAAGTTCAAGTTGAAGCTGAAGAAAATTAGAACTAGACCACGAGAGCCAAAGTATGACTTCAAGCATATCCTATCTGAATTTAGAGACCATCCCAAGAATAGATTTGACCCATTGAACACTAATGACTGAAGACCAGACAAGCTGTGAAATGACATCAAGGACATCATACATGAAGAAAGCAAGAGGTCATTAAAAAGACAGGAAAGAAAGAAAAGACCAAAATGGATGTCAGAAGAGACTGAAACTTGCTCTTAAACATAAAGTAGCTAAAGCAAAAGGAAGAAATAATGGAGTAAATGAACTGAACAGACGATTTCAAATGGTGGCTTGAGAAGACAAAGTAAAGTATCATAATGACATCTGCAAAGAGCTGAGACAGAAAACCAAAAGGGAAGAACACACTCAGCATTTCTCCAGCTGAAAGAACTGAAAAAAAAAATTCAAGCGTCGAATTGCAATATTGAAGGATTCTATGGGGAAAACATTAAACGACACAGGAAGCATCAAAAGAAGATGGAAGGAATACACAGAGTCAGTATACTAAAAAGAATTGGTCAACGTTCAACGATTTCAAGAGGTAGCATATGATCAGGAACCGAAAGTACTGAAGGAAGAAGTCCAAGCTGCAGTGAAGGCATTGGCAAAAAACAAGCCTCCAGGCATTGACGGAATATCAATGGAGATGTTTCAACAAACGGATGCAGCACTGGAAGTGCTTACTTGTCTATGCCAAGAAATTTGGAAGACGGCTACCTGGCCTACCAACTGGAAGAGATCCATATTTACGCCTACTTCCAAGAAAAGAGAGCCAACCGAATGCAGAAATTACTGAATAATATCATTAATATCACATGCAAGTAATATTTTGCTGAAGATCATTCAAAAGCGACTGTGGCAGTATATCGACAGGGAACTGCCAGAAATTCTAGTCTGATTGAGAAGAGGACGTGGAACCAGGGATATTATTGGTGATGTCAGATGGATCCTGGCTGAAGGCAGAGAATACCAGAAAGATGTTTACCTATGTTTTATTGACTAAGCAAAGGCATTTGACTCTGTGGATCATAACAAATTATGGATAACATTGCGAAGAACTGAAATTCCAGAACACTTAACTGTGCTCATGAAGAACCTGTACATAGATCAAGAGGCAGTTGTTCGAACAGAGCAAGGGGGTATTGCGTGGTTTAAAGTCAAGAAAGGTGTGTGTCGGGGTTGTATCCTTTCACCATACCTATTCAGTCTGTATGCTGAGCAAATAGTCCAAGAAGCTGGACTATATGAAGAAGAACAGGGCATGAGGGTTGGAGGAAGACTCACTAACAACCTGCATTATGCAGATGACACAACCTTGCTTGCTGAAAATGAAGAGGACTTGAAGCACTTACTAGTGAAGATCAAAGACCACAGCCTTCAGTATGGATTACACCTCAACATAAAGAAAACAAAAATCCTCACAACTGGACCTATAAGCAACAGCATGATAAATGGAGAAAAGACTGAATTTGTCGAGGATTTCATTTTACTTGGATCCACAATCAACACCCATGGAAGCAGCAGTTAAGAAATCAAAAGACGCGTTGCATTGGGCAAATCTGCTGCAAAATACCTCTTTAAAGTGTTGAAAAGCAAAGATGTCACCTTGAAGACTCAGGTGTGCTTGACCCAAGCCATGCTATTTTCAATCGCATCATATGCATGGGAAAGCTGGACAATGAATAAGGAAGACCGAAGAATTGACACCTTTGAATTGTGCTGTTGGAGAAGAGTTTGAATATACCATGGGCTACCAGAAAAATGAACAAATCTGTCTTCAAAGAACTACAACCAGTATGCTCCTTAGAAGCAAGAATGACGAGACTACGTCTCACATACTTAGGACATGTTGTCAGGAGAGATCAGTCCCTGGAGAAGGACATCAAGCTTGGTAAAGTACAGCCTCAGTGAAAAAGAGGAAGACCCTCAATGAGATGGACCGACACAGTGGCTGCAACAATGGGCTTAAGCATAACAATGTGAGGATGATGCCGAATCAGGCAACATTTCATTCTGTAGTACTTAGGGTCACTATGCGTTGGAACCGACTTGATGGCACCTAACAACAACAGCAACATACAAACAAAAGACAATAACAAAGAAAGAATCTTAAAGGCAGCAAGAGAAACATGATCCGTCAAGTACATGGGTTCCTCAGTAAGATTAACAGCCGATTTCTCATAAGAAACCATGGCGACCACAAGGCAGTGGGATGACGTATTTAAAGTGCTGAAAGAAAATAACTCAGCCAAGAACTTATTGGCATGAGGTTGGTCAGAGCAGTCTCTTACAATTTTTAATATTTTTTTACCTTCTCTGTATGTCACCATTGTTACCTCTAATATAATTTATTTGCATCTTCCCTCTTTTTTTATTTTATCAGCCTTGCCAGTAGTTTATTTATGAGGATTTTATATATATATAAACATATACATAACATGGATATATAAAACACATATATATACATAAAACTTGTGTAGATTTTGTTTCTTTGTTTTCTAATTAATTAATTTCTGCTATTATCCCTTTCTCTTTTTCTGCAGATAAATACAGACTAGATATTCTTTTAGGAACTGGGAGTACAGGGAGGAGCAATCCAAAGTCTCCACCTTTGATCAAGCCTTTGTTTTAGTCAGGGAGACGATCCACAAATGAATAGATAAATGTATAATTTATTTTCAGAGGTGATTAAGGCTACAAGAAAAATAAAGGTGGATAAAGGCTATGGGCTGATGGGCGAGGCATCTGTTTTGGATGGAGTTGTCAGGAAAGGCCTCTCTGCAGAAGAGATCTGAATAAGAGAGGGAGGCAGCCAGGCCATGAATCATCTGGGCAAACTCAAAGGAAGTGCAAAGGCCCTGAGGAGGAAACGGCTTGGTGTGTTCTCGGAGCAGCAAGGAGGCCATGTGTCCTATGCAGTCTGGGTAAGAAAGAGAGAGAGAAGGAAAGAATTCAGAGAGGTGCTGTGGCCAGACCTCATGGGATCTTATTGGCTCCAGGGAGAGAGTGGATTTTATTTGGAACATGAAAGGAAGATGAAGGGAGGTGTTGAGCAGGAGAGAGCTAAGCCTTCTTTCCATCTCCTCATACAGCCTCTCTGGTGTGTGACAGGTCTCCTTGTAATCATTCTGCTTCTGGGAATTGTTCCTGGGGTGTACTGGAAGGATCTGGGTCCTACCAGAACAAGCAGGCAGGAGCAGTGAACACTGGATTTGGGCCCTGATAAGAAATGAGGAGACAGTGAGAGCTGGATGGGCGTAGGGAGAATTCCACACAGGTCTGGCTTTGGATGTAAGGCAGAAAGTGGCCGGGCAGATGGGGACACTTGGAAACAAGGACAAGTCCCAAGAACCAGGCTGGTCAACGGTCAGAGAATCTTTTTTTTTTTGGCTTTTGTTATTATTTTGTTATACAAGTGATACGTGTTGCTTGTAAAAACATTAGAAAATACAAATGAGAGGGAAAAAAATCATTCTAATTCGCAAATCTAGAGATTTGTTGTTATTGTTTGGTGCCATTGAATCAATTCCAACTCATAGTGGTCCCATGTGTTACAGAGCAGAACTGCCCCATAGGGTTTTCTTGGCTGTAATCTTGTGCAGGGCTGCTGGGTGGGTTCAAACTGCCAACCTTTTGGTTATTAGCCAAGCCCTTAACCATTTGCACCACCAGGGCTCCTTAATCTAGAGATAGCCACTGTTAACTTTTTGGTGTATGTAGTTCGATTGTTTCTATATGCTTTTGGTTATGTGTATATAACTATTCTTACATAAATAAAATCATGGAGAGTGCTTACGGAGCCCTGGTGGTGCAGTGGTTAAGAGATATGGCTGCTAACCAAAAGTTCAGTAGTTCGAATCCACCAGCTGCAACTTGGAAACCCTATGGGCAGTTCTCTTCTGTCCTGTAGGGTCACTATGAGTCAGAATTGACTCGATGGCAATAGGTTTGTTTTTTTTTTTTTTTTTTTTTTGGTATAGTGCTTTATAATCTGATTTGTACATTTAGTGCTTTATAAATTTTCTCAGGTATATAAATGCAGATCAACATCAACATTGTGAGCGGCTGCAGAGTTTTCTGTTACTGCTTCTACTGTAGCTGATTTACATAATTTCCTGGTCATTTAGGTTTTTCCACTTTTTGACTTTTGTTACTCATTTTTCATATACTTATTGGCTTCTTTGAATCACCTCTTTGATATCTTTTGCCTACTCCAGTGGACATGCGATGTTTCTTTTCATTGCCTTTGAGAGTTTTCACTAAGCTACCATTAACTCTGTCACATACGTTGTGATAGATTCCCCATCTTCTCATTCTCAGCTCTAGGAGAGTTTTTGCTCTAGAGATACTTTGTAATTTTTATGAATGAGATCTGTGAAATTTCTGAATTTAATGGTCTGCTCAGAAGACCTCCACCTGCACCCCACGAGTCTATAAATACTCAGTTTATCTTTCTGGTGGTGAAGATTGACATTTACATTTCCACCCAGCTGGCTACTCTAGCCTCACTAGCGTTCTAATGAGAAAGAAATTGGAAACAAAATTATCTTGTTCCACTAGCGCTCTTAGTTACACTGACAGTCCGTGCTACGCTAGCATTCCTTGTTACCCTAGCACTCACTCACACTAGCCCTCCTTGTTACAGCAGCACCCCTTGTTGCACTGGCGCTTGTAGTCACACTAACATTCCTTGTTACACAGGTACTCTTTGTTACACTAATGTTCATTGTTACTCTAGTATTCCTTGTTACACAGACATTACTTGTTACTCTAGTTATACTAGCACTCCTTGTTACTTTAGCATGCATAGTCACACCAGCACTCCTTGTTACACTGACATTCCTTGTTACACTAGCACTCCTTGTTACTCTAGCACTTCTGGTTACACTAGCACTCCTAGTTACACTAGTGCTCCCTGTTACACTAGCATTCCTTGTTACACTGGCACCCCTTGTTACACTAGCATTCCCTGCTACACCAGCACTCCTTGTTACACTGACATTCCTAGTTATACCAGCATGTCCTGTTACACTGACATTCCCAGTTACACCAGCATTCTCTGTTACACTAACATTCCTAGTTACACCAGCACACCCTGTCACACTGACATTCCTAGTTACACCAGCACGCCCTGTTACACTGACATTCCTAGTTACATCAGCATTCTCTGTTACACCAGCACACCCTGTCACACTGACATTCCTAGTTACACCAGCATTCTCTGTTACACCAGCATGCCCTGTTACACTGGCATTCCTAGTTACACCAGCATTCTCTGTTACACCAGCACACCCTGTTACACTGACATTGCTAGTTACACCAGCATGCCCTGTTACACTGACATTCCTAGTTACACCAGCACGCCCCGTTACACTGACATTCCTAGTTACACCAGCATTCTCTGTTACACCAGCACGCCCT
>NW_004444008.1:1875947-1883313 GCF_000243295.1 Trichechus manatus latirostris | reverse complement strand
ACACCAGCATTCTCTGTTACACCAGCATGCCCTGTTACACTGGCGTTCCTAGTTACACCAGCATTCTCTGTTACACCAGCACGCCCTGTTACACTAACATTGCTAGTTACACCAGCACGCCCTGTTACACTGACATTCCTAGTTACACCAGCACACACCCTGTTACACTGGCATTCCTTGTTACCCTAGCACCCTAGTTACACTAGTATTCCGTTACACTGACACTCCTTGTTATATGAGCATGCTTACTGGGCCAGAGAGTGTCTGGAGTGTAATTAATCTGAGCTCTGTGCAGAGCTTCCACCAGATAAGACACAGTCTCTAAGCTTCCTTTGCTGCCAGCCCTTCTCGTGGGGCAGGGCTGTCCCCAGCTCTCAGTATGGCCATATATAGCTTCTCACACACAGGGTGGAAGGAGATGAAGGACAGAGACACTCTGCTCCCAGGACAGCCTTACTGTTTGGCTGACCTTCCCCTACATGCGTCTGAAGAGACGATGGACGGGCGTGCTGGAGGCTCCCTTCACCTCCGTCCTCAGAGGGTGGCCTGGATCACCAGTAACACATACCATGGGTGAGAACACACTGTGGAACATGTGCTGTGGACAAGGAGCCTTCTTGTCCTCCGCTACCACCTCTCATGTGGCTCCAGGGTGGCTCCAAAGAAATGGAGACAGTATGGCTCATAATGCACTCAGAACTTAGCTCTTCCTTGTTGATTTCTGCCCAAATATCAGTATGAATTTTGTTCTTATAAATTTATTAAACCCTACAATATACCCAGAAAATATGTAAGTACTCACTTTGGGGATACAGCAGATGTTTCTTAGCAGCAATAAACAATGGTTTGGAACAGGAAGTTAAAGAGAATATGTCCAGTGGAAACTCTCTGGAAGAAAGACAAAAATGGATGGGTTGAATCTGGTTCAAATGACAAGTCTGAATTTTATCTGGAAAGTGACATTTGCAGAAACCCCATGCAGCAGTATTTAATTGGATAATTATTACAATTGTTATAGATTACTTTTAAATTACAAAATTATTCATCTGCATATTTGTTCATCCATTTCCTTTTATGGAGCATGAAAAAATGAACTCCTCTGGCACAGTGGCTCTCAACCAGGGTAAATTCACCCCCTTAGGACATCTGGAAAAAGCCCTGGTGGTACAGTGGTTAAACGCTTGGCTGCTAACTTAAAGGTCAGCAGTTCAAATCCACCAGCCACTCCGCAGGAGAAAGATGTGGCAGTCTTCTTCTGTCAAGATTTACAGTCTTGGAAACCCTCTGGGGCAGTTCTACTCTGTCCTGTAGGGTTGTTATGAGTAGGAATCAACTTTATGGCAATGTGATTTTGGTTGAGGAACATCTGGGAATGTCTGGAGACATTTTTTTGTTGTCACATCTGAAGTGGGGGTGGTGCTACTGGCATGTAGTGGGTACAGTTCGGGATGCTGCTCAACATCCTGCAGTTCAGAGGGTAACGCCTGCTTCCTACAGATGGTTATTGTTGTATTGTTAGCTGCCATCAAGTGGTCCCTGACTCATGGCAACCTCGTGGCACGAAAGAACAAGATGCCGTTTGGTCCTGCGCAATCCCCATGACTGGATGCGGATTGGACTATTGTGATCCTTGGTGTTTTCACTGGCTGATTTTCAGAAGTCGAGTGCCAAGCTTTTCTTCCTAGTCTGTCTTAGTCTGGAAGGTCCGCTAACACCTGTACAGCATCACAGCAACACGCAAAGCCTCCACTGACAGACGGGTAGTGTTTGCACATGAGTTGCATTGGCCAGGAATCGAACCCAGGTCTCCTACATGGAAGGCGAGAATTCTACCCTTGAACCCACCACTGCCCCCTAAAGAAGAATTATCCAATCTAAAACGTCAGCAGTATTGGAGTTAAGAAACCCGATCTAGAACCCTAAGGAAAAGGGGCTCCTCCAGGTCCCCCTCAGATTTTCTCCCACTTTAATCCAGATGACACATGTTGGCCTATGCCCAGAAAAACATGAGGGATGCAAGAGAATGATGTTTGAGGAGGCAGGGACCGTTGCTGTCCTGATGGGAGGTTCTGAAAAATAAAACCCATTTTGGGTTTGCCATCCTCATACTGTGACTTGGGCGTCCTCCACGCTGAACATGCACCAGCAGATACTGCGTCTGTGGATCAGGGTGGCGCCGCGGCGATTTTCTGGGTGCTGAGGACTTATTGCTGATGTTGTTGCTGTTTGTTGCCGTCAAGCCAGCTCCAACTAATAGAGACCTTACGGGCAACAGAACGAAACCTCGCCTAGTCCTGCTCCATCCTCATGATGGTTGATAGGCTCGAGCTCATCACTGTGGCTGTTGGCTCAATCCATGCCATTGAGGGTTTCCCTCACTTTTGTTGACCGTCTACTTTACCAAACAGGATTCTCTACTCCTTTTTCACGCTCCTTGTCTGTTCTCTCCTTTTATAAGGACCACACTCTGACAGGACTAGGACCCACGGTCCTCTAGCATGACCTCATGTGAATTTAGCTGATTACATCAGCAGAGATGCTATTTCCAAACAAGGTCGCATCCACAGGTGCAGGGCTTCAGACTTCAACGCATCTTTTTGGGGGACACAATTCAATCCACACAGGTTCTCTCCTATCACAGTTAGGATTTTGAAGGAATCAAACCCTACCCAGGTCTCCTGTGCCACAGTCCAGCCAAGATAGGCCCTCCGAGTCGGGATTCTGGAAGCAGACCACGTGAGGTGGAATCCTGACAGCTGGGTGAGTGTCTGTAAATTACAAAATCTCCCAGGGCCTCAGTATCCTGGAAACCGGGGGTGAAGCTGAGAAAGCATCCCATACTGCTGTGAGGTTTGAAGCCATGAGTCTTGGTGACCTGCTCAGGAGACAGGACACACGTGTTAAGCAGGAGGTTCATTGCCAACCTGGCTGCAGCACTGGAGGATCTTCAGTAACATTGTTGCCTTCAACATACAACTACCCATGAGCCTGCTGTACCAGCCTCAGGCCGCCCTGAGTCTTCATTCTGTCTCCATCTCTGGAAGCATCGATGTTGTCTTCACAAATGCTCTGGCCAGCACGGACCCCACGCAGCAGGCTCTGTGCCAAGGGCATTTCGGCAGAGTCCAGGGACCCTTGTGTGTCCTCTCTGTTGGACTGAGTGGGTGCAGGAGGCTCTGTGTGCCCCCTTTGCTAAGGAAAAGCCTTATAAAATGAAGATCAGAAGCAAACGTTACTAGACAATCATTAAAAGAAAGAGATTGGCAAAGTAAACTCTCTTTGCACCTATTAAATTAGAAAACATTAAAAGACAGACTTTAACCAGCAGTGATGGTCAGGATATTGAAAAACCAGCACGTTCATGCATTCTTAGTGGGAATGCAAACCCACACAACTCCCCTCAAAAGGAAGTTTCTGGTGCCTTTCTTAGCTACTACCTAGTAATCTTATTTCTAAGAACCTTTTCTAATTAAATTACGCAGAGCAGGAAAAACAATAATTGCAAAGGTGCTTATTAAACATTATTTATAATAGCAAAAATGGACACAAACTCAATACTCCAAATACGGAAGTAGACAGTAAATAAATGAATTCACGTTTTCAACAAATGTTTACTCAGTGCCTCTATTTCTAGCATGGTGCTATGTCAGTTCAACAGAATATTTTGTAGTCATTAAAACGATCCACAAGAAAATGCTTAAAATACTACTAAATAAAAAATTTATAAAGTTATACCTTTGCCATGACTATAATGATGCAAAAGTTAAATATTTTTATTCACAATGTTTGAGTGGGAACACGGGTGTCTTAGCCTCCTAGTGCTGCCCTAACAAAACACCACAAAGCGGGTGGCTTTAAAGAACAGAAATCTGTTGTCTCACGGTTCCTGAGGCTAGGAGTTTGAATTCAGGATGTCAGCGGGGCCATGCTCTCTCTCTGCTCTACGGGAAGATCCTTCCTTGTCTCTTTCAGCTTCTGTAGCCCTGGGCGTCTCTTGGCATTCCTTGGACTGTGGATGCTTCTTCACATGGTATGTTCCCCAGTGAGTGACTGTTTCCATGTCTGCCCTCACCTTTCACAGGACTCCACTTGGAAGGGAGTAAGACCCACCCTCCTCTGGTAGAAGTCCCTGGGTGGTGTGAATGGTTTGCTCTTGGCTACCAACCAAAAGGTTAGTGGTTCAAACCCACCCAGCGGTGCCATGAGGAAGACCTGCCGACCTGCTGCCGTAAAGATTACAGCCAAGAAAACCCAATGGAGCAGTTCTCCTCTGTAACACGTGGGGTCACCATGAGTCCGAGTCAACTCAACAACAATGGCGTTGGTTTTTGTTTTGAGTTTTCCACTCTGGAATGACCTGCTAACTTAATGGATAACATCTGCAAAGAAAAACCCTATTTCCCCAAACAAGGTCACGTTAACAGGTGCAGGGGCAAGTTGGGCAAACTTCACCTTTATCACTAACTGCTTGGCAAAGATCAGCATGAATCCATCACCCACCTGTAAATGGATCCACGCTTCACCTTCCCACATCTCCAAGGTCCTCGGAGATACAAGGTCTAGGAGAGGTGGAGGCAAGAGCCTTCCACTGTCTCCAGGGACGGGCCCCTCCTCGCCTTCATGGACGCATCCAGGAAGCCCCCAAAGAGGAGGCTCCAAGGTCCCAGATCCCGTAGTCATTGGGGCCTCAATGAATGTGGGTGACCAGAGTCTTAGTGCATAGTTATGATCGATCTAATCGGTGAATATGCATGCCTGCATCATGCCCCTCCCTCCTGAGGTGGGTTCACAAGGGTGGGGCCTGTGTAACCCTGTTTGCCTGGCTATTTTAGAAAGACAAAGAGCACGTAATAGCTCAGGCTATTTTCAGAAACCAGTTACAAAAGATTAGATCTAGTTCTTTGTCCCACAATACTTCAGCATATCTTTTTTGGGGGCCACAATTCAATCCATAACAGTGGGCAAATCAAAATTGTGGACTTAAGAGGGTGTGAGCCCTGCATGATTTTCTTCTTCACTATTTGTTGTTCATTATTACATCATTTGCAATCAATAAAAATGTAATTAAAAATTTAAAACCCCCTCTGGTAGAGCCTAGTGAGAGCCCCTGCCCACCTCCCCTGGGCCCAGGAGGGAGGGAAGCCCGACTTGTGTGATCTCGGCCATGGACGGCTTCCCCGGGGCCTGAGGTTCCTTCCCAGGAAGTCCCTGCTGGCTAGTCTAGACTTCTGCTTCTTTTTATGTCTGCTCTCTCTCTCTCCAGTATGATTTACACCCCTACAGAGAGCACGTTGGAGAGTTATTTCACAAAAAGTCCATTCGTTCTCTCCCTGTGAAAACAGGGAGACAGAGAACTATTAATACTCGGGGTCCCTTGGGGACGCCTGGCCCGTCACCATCACGAACAGGCACGCAGCCGCGCAGAGCATTCGAGCAGATCTCGATGTACAGGGTGACAAGGTGGCTGGAACCCACCGGGGCAGAAACACACAGTGCCACAAAGAAACAGAAGGGGGGGGCTTTAAGATGACATCGCTACGCTGAGCCAGCTAAACTGGACCTGATGACATTCCCATCTGGGCCAGGGCAGAGCTGCCCAAAGACACCCCCGGCCTGACACTTCCGGGGTCCACTTCTCTACAGATAGGAAACCAGTCCCACCCAGGGAGACCTTTTAATTTTAACATTCTGAAAGCACGCCGTTCACAGTCAGAGTTGGTTCACTGGGAATTAGCTACACGTGGTTAAACCATCTTTAAGATTCTTGCTTCAGATAATCATGCCTGACTTCCAGGTCTGGAGGGGCCAGGGACTCTATTCCTGACAACCAGCCCCGTTTAAAACAAAAGGAGAAATACGTTCTTTGGTTTGTTTGAATTGGACCCTGGAGATGAATTGGAAACTAACCTCTTTTAAAGATGACCGCAGGGGGCTCGGTTTTTCCTGCTATGTGCTTTAAACAACACTGTGTTCTTAGGTTCAGCGGCTGTAAGACGCCCCGTGCACTTTGAACGGACGTGTTCATACTCGGATAGCAAAGATCTGTTTAGATTCTGACAGCATCCAGGTTCACTTATCTACCAGCAAGGAACACAAGCTGACTCCAACGGGGAAGGCCGAGTTAGAATTTAACCACAAGTTAATTTACAATGAGAGTCCCAGATGGCACCAAGGACTAACCATGCTTGGCTGTAACTTAAAGGTTACTGGTTCAAGCCCACCCAGAGGCACCTGGGAAGAAAGTTCTGGCGATCTACTTCTGAAAGGTCACAACCATTGAGTACCCCGTGGAGCCCAGTCCTACGCTGCATACATGGGATCACCTGAGTCGTGGTCGACCTGCTGGCAGTGGGTTTTTTAATTCAGGTGGAGACCCAGGAACCTGCTCTGACTGTAGTAATAGTACTCTAGTACGGTCTGCACAGCACCAGGATGCCACGGTAGGGGACACCCAGCTGCTGCCTTTTTCTTTTTATCATGGGATTCTTTCCAATTCCCAACGCTTACTGCCTCTGCTGACGGGGTTTGTGTCCTCCGCCTCTTTACACTTGGGGTGGGGGGGTCTGGCTGCCGTTTCCCGTTTGCAGGCCCACGTGGGGCTGCACCTTCAGGATGGAGCTCATCGGCGGGGCCGCTGCAAACCTGCATCCTCAATGAGGTCTGCGCATCATTAGGACGGCAGCAAGACGGCGCGTCTCTGTTGTGGTGGTGGTGTTGTTAGCTGTCCCCACATAGATTCCAACTTACAGCGACCCATGTGACAGAGTAGGGTTCTCTAGGCTGTAATCTTTATGAGACAGATTGCCAGGTCTTTCTCCTGCTTAACCACTGGGTGGGAAAGACAGCTGACATTTTGGTCAGCAGCCGAGCAATTAATCATTGCACCACCAAGGCTCCTTCCAGGCAGCCTGACACGCCTTCACTCGTCCACTCACCTCTCCTGCTTTCGCACTTCCCTTTGTCTTCCTTCCGCTCTTAGCCAGGTTCCTCTGCGCACGCGCTTAGCTTCATCGGGAGTTCTCTCTTCCAAAGCCTGTGATGGATGGACTCATTGATACTAACTTTATGCATACAGAACTGTCATTTTGAAGGTCAAAAATCACAGGATGACAGCAATTTGATGTGGTTCAACATAATAGACACTCACAGTGACCGTGACAGCAGGCCCTGTGCTGGGCACTGGTCACCCCATCTCACACTCAGTGACCGTGACAGCAGGCCCTGTGCTGGGCGCTGGTCACCCCATGTCACACTCACAGTGACCGTGACAGCAGGCCCTGTGCTGGGCGCTGGTCACCCCATCTCACACTCAGTGACCGTGACAGCAGGCCCTGTGCTGGGCGCTGGTCACCCCATGTCACACTCA
>NW_004444008.1:1867124-1875749 GCF_000243295.1 Trichechus manatus latirostris | reverse complement strand
ACTCAGTGACCGTGACAGCAGGCCCTGTGCTGGGCGCTGGTCACCCCACGTCACACTCAGTGACCGTGACAGCAGGCCCTGTGCTGGGCGCTGGTTGCATTATTTCTTCTTTCCATTTAGCTTGAAATTATTCATATTCTCATTTTCAGGATGGGGAATGGTGAGTTCTGGTTCATTAAGTTACCCAGGTCACTAGTGATGGATCTATATTCCCCATTAGTCTTTTAAATATGAAACTCTGTTGTGTAACATTTCCTTACGGGGCACTCTCTGCCTGCACTCCAGCATTGAACAGTTCCCGCAGTCCCCAATATGGGCTCACGCGTATTTGTGCTAGCGGTCATCTACCGGAGACTTTAGCTAAGGATGCGTATGCGTCACTGCTGTCCCGTTTTATGGATGAACAAACTGAGGCCCAGTTCCCTTCAGTGCTCACTGCATTGCACAAAAGTCGTTCAAGTGACCAAGATAAACAGATGATGGAGTCTGCTATGGGCACTGAGGACCCCAGGCTATTGACCTTTAAACACAGTGGTCTTACTTCCCTATGGTCTGAGGAGTCCTGGTGGCGCAGTGGTCAAAGCGCTGTGCTGCTAACTGAAAGTTCAGTGGTTTCGAACCCACCCACTGCACGTTGGGAGAAAGATGTGGCAGTCTGCCTCCACAGAGATTACAGCCTTAGAAGCCCTATGGGCTAGCTGTACTCTGTCCTGTAGGGTCGCTGTGAGTCGGAATTGACTCGACGGCAACAGGGTCTTTTTTAATGGGTATAGACTAATCACCTACAGTTCCACAGTATTATACAAACCCACTTGGTCTTCCAATCTCAAACATTTTGTTCAGTTTTTCTGTCTCACTCCATAAACCCAGCTCTCCAAACCCACCATCCACCGATGCCTTTAAGAACACCATGCCTCCGTCAAAGGCGCAAATCCTTATTTTGAGCTTTTCAGGTATGATGGTGGACATGCAGGGTAAGTGTTCTGGAGAGTATTTATCATGGAAAGGAGACTTCTGACCACTCACTGTATCTGGCCAATGTTTCTGGAAGCCACGTGTCTGGGTTTCATGGGAAGCCAAATTTATTTTATTAATTCACAGTCATAGCGGCAGCATCTGCTACCCAAATGTGTGGGTTTATGGCCCGAGGACACTGCATACATTTAGTGATATAATATCCCATTGTTAGTCACTTATTTATTCTCTACACTGTTTTCTACCAGCCCACTTCCCAAAGAATCTGAAGTTCCCCTGGGGTTCTAGAATTTAGGCCATTCAGAGGGTGTTCACAAGCACTGAGTCCAAACCAGCTATAGAACCTTTGTCCCGGATGCTGACAAATTCAAATTCCACGCAGTTAAACATCGGCCTGTGTGCAGGAAGAAGAGAGTTCATTTAATGGAAGCTTACAATGTAATTTGAGAACATGTATCCCAACCTCAAAAATAGAAGCGGAGTCACATTTCAACTTTTTCTCAGGAATGTGGACATTTAATCAAAATGAACCTTCAGTTACCATTTTAAAAGGTGCGTGTCTTCAGAGATATAAGTAGAGATTTGACTTAATATTATGTTACATGGATTATCTCAATGGGAGACATTTAAAATAGAAACAAATAAAATACTAAGAAAGGAAACCTACACCTGATGGATTTGAATATGTTTCAAATTACAGGATACAATCACCAACTCCTGACCCTCAGCCAAAAATGATGAAGTAGATCCAGATGTCACCAATACAAATCCAAGCATTTAGAGCACATCTTAAAAACAATCATTGTTTAATCCTACAAAGGTATGGGCTGATGCACAGGATATCTGATGCATCCAGGAGACAGAGAGAGAGAGAGATGGGAGCTTCATATAGAAGGAAGGCAGTGAAGCCAATGTTCACTGAATTTATATTAACTCTTCCCCAAAACTTCATGTTTTTGGCTCATTGAGGCAGATGTTCCTAGTACTTACTCTTTTCCTTGGCATAAAGGTTTAAGACAACATTCTATAGTTATTAGATGGCAAACGAATCATAAGACAGGAATATACCACTGTTCATAGCTTGTATTAATACAACCCCTAAACTCATTCCCAGCAAGACCCCTCTACAACATGTGGCTATCCCTGCCCTGTCACTGGGATCCTTCCCCAATATGGGAGCCATCTGCGTACAACATCTGTCACCCTCTTGGTTGCCAAAGTCCATTTGGATGATCCAGTTGATTTCTTTCTCTCTTGGACACTGCTGACTGCTTCTCTTCTCACTCAAGGAGGTCTATCTCTCTGTAGATCAAAGTTATGGAAACCATCTTTTCTAAGCCTCAAGTTAGAATAGCCACAGTCTGACAAGTACAACTACGCTTAGACATCCAACAGCATTAGAAACTGGGACTGTCTGACATCTCTAGGATGGGTGGTCATTAGTTTAAAGAGGGCTGACGTTGAACGCTCAGCTCTGGTGTCATCTTAGTGCTTCCAGGTCCAGAGCTATTGTTACGCTCTCATGAGGGACTGAGAATTTAAGTGGCATTTTTAATTTGCCAAACTTTGCATTTATTTTTTTCTTTGGGGATTGCTACAGCATTTACCTAAGCATACGTGGTCAGACTTCTCAGTTGCTTTTGTGGTGTCACCATCTCAAGTCCCTGTCAGTGGAGGACAGATTGTTACTCCTGGGGCTTGGGGACTGAAGACTAAGAAAAATTCTATCTTAGTCTCCTAGTGCTGCTGTGACAGGAATACCACAAGGGGTTAGTTTTAAAGAACAGAAATCCATTTTCTCACAGTTTAGGAGGCTAGACGTCCAGGTTAAGGATATCAGCTCTAGGGTAAGGCTCTCTCTGTTCATTCTGGGGGAAAATCCTTGTCTCCAGGTGCCATCTATCTTTCCCCAGCTTGTACTTCCTTCTGTGTCTCTGTTGCTGTTTATATCATTCAGAAATGATTAGGTTTAGGACACACCCTGATGTGGTCTCAAACGTAAGAAAGAAAACCCTATTCCCCAATGGGGTTACGTCCACAGGTATAAGGATTAAGATTCCAACACATATTTTTGGGGCACACAATTCAATCCATAACATTCCACCCTTTGCCCCACCCTCCAAAAATTCATATCCTTCCCGCATGCAAAACACATTCACCCCATCAAGTCTTTCCAAAAGTCTTAACCCATTCCAGCATCTAGCCCAAACTCTAGTCTTCTGGATCATCTAAATCAAGTTTGACCAGCGGTATCACTGGGGTTGATGTTACCCAGTGTGTTAACTCATAGTATCACTGCCCCCACCACATGGACCTCCTCTTGTACCAGACCATGCAGAATCCTTAGTAATTTTTATTATCAATTTTAATCATAGAATCATATGTGATAAATATAGTTGTAAATTGCTTAAATGTAATATTTCTTAGATTATATGAATTCTAACAACAAAATTGTTTAGTAAAATCTTTCTATATTGAATCACAACATTATTAGTAACTCGGTGGAAACCTTTTTTGATTTTCCTCCTTCTTTTCATTTAATTACTACTTTATTCTCAAAAAGTTATTGATATAGTTTCACAAATACTACTTACCACAATGTTGTAGCTAAAACACCAGAAAATTTTACAAAATCAGCAGCTATAAAAACACTGGCAGCAATGAAAACAACGGTGTGTGCTTGTAGTGCGTGTAGACAAAACCATGTGATTTGAAGCATCATTGTAATTGAGTGATAATCACAACTCTGACTGGAGTGCATTAGAAGGTTCAAAAAGTGAATTAGCATACAGTTTTAGCCTTTTAGGTATATTGATACATACAAACTGGGTTTACAAAACATGTTTTTGTTGTTATAACTAACTACAGGGATATTTTTATATAAAATAATAAATTTCTGCTCAAACACTGCACAAAAAGTTTATAGACAGTCATTTTGGTGTCATCCCCTCTGAAAGTGTCACCTAGTGTGGTCCACACCCTTCACCCCCCTAGTGACACCACTAAGTATGATTCTGGGTGCATTCCACCCTGGGGCAGCATTCCTCTCCGACTTTGAACCTGTGAAAGCTAGGATACAAGTTATCTGCTTCCAAAGTACAGCGTCAGAATGGAGGAGGGACACAGCGCAGCAACAATTGTCATCTGGTGGTGGGTTGCTGGTTGAATCCTATCTGAAATGAAGTGGGGTTTTACTGCTGGGTCTCTTTTCAGTAAGTGTCTGCCTTGGACCTCCTATCTATCTGGAAGCCTGAGCTGAAGCTCTATCTGGAGCATCTGAGTCTCCTCAGGACTCCCAGGGAGTGGAGGACATTTGGGGGCTGAGCCACATCCCCAGTGGGGAATGGGACCCCCACATCCCAGGTGCCCTAGCTTCCAGACCCAGCTCTAGACACACAGAGACAGGGTAAATGAAGATGCTGTCCTCTGTAGAGGCCAACCCACTTCTAGAGAAGACCAAAGACAATCTGGTGAAGCTAGAGATTTCTGATGAAGGAGGCTCCAGGGAAACAAAAGACTGTGTTCATTTTGCTTCTAAATTGAACAGTTAGTGTCCCATGCAATATCCATCAACGTGCTCTCTGACCATATTTCTGGAATAAATGTATTTCTAGGAATGTTGACTGAGGAAATGTTTTTAGAATAGTTTGCTGTGTTTCTGCGTTGCCTTTCTTATAACTCTTGGCAGCTCCCCCTCACCCCACTGTGGGAAGCTGTGTTCCAGCCTGAGGCCACAGATTTATTTCCTCGTATTTCTAACTGTTGTGTGTGTGGCAAAATATGTGTAACAAAATTTGCCACTTTCCTTGGTAAATTTTACCTTAATATTCATCCCATTAGCTAGCATTATTCTGGTAGGAGTTGCATGAAATAGAATCAGAATGTTATTCTCTGAGAAAAACGTTCACATGAGCATTGTATAATTACAAATGTCTCCCTGGAAGTGTGAAATTGCTCCCATCATCCCTCTGTTCACCAAGAGGATGCGGTGGATTTGAGGAGCAGGCACTCGCTAAACTTGAGATGCGAGGAGCATACAGGTGATTCTTCACTGTCCTCTCCCAAAGCTGAAGAATTATGACCTCCAGGATGGAGCTGCTCTTCCCAAAGCCACAGCTGGAGCGTGTGAGTCCCGACAAACCTTCCCATCCAGTGAGACATGGGCACTGAGTCAGCAGGAAGATGGGGGCTGTGATTTTGCTTCTTGGGGAACCAAGAAGGAGGCCTGTGGGAAGTGGAAGAATAGCCTTGGAGCTTAATGCTCACACCTAAAAACATAGCTGCTTCTCTGGGTCTTCTGAAGCAAAGCCCTCCCTTAGTTTATTACAATCAATCTGCACGGCTAGGTTAGAAAATCAGAACCTGAATCTACGTGACTAGCGATTGGCAAATCCAAGCCTCAACATGTTTCCATCATCACAGTGAACCACACGCTGCAGCCAAACTCAAGAACAGTTTTTACTTTATTTATTTGCCTGGAAACCCAAGGGTCCTGAAGCTGTGTTAGAAATACATGTATTATCCAAAATCTTCAACCAAACAGAAAATACATCTGCGACTTCAAGCAGATGGAGACACCCCCAGCCCCACCCACCTGCTGACGCTGCTTCTTTGGAAAGGCATGCAATGTGGTGGGAGTTCACAATTCCCACCATCAGTGGAAAGGGTCCTGAAACCAAGAGAACAAATGCGGAACGAAACATGTTTGCAAGCTATTGTCTGCTCAGTGTGCCCAATTGGGGGAAATGGAAAATGCGTGTTCAGACCAACTCCTCCTCCTCCTCCTGTCTGCCTTTTCACCAGTTGGCAGGGCACATCACCATGGCACCCAGGAACTCAGCAATACAGAGCAGGCGAATGTGCTTATCGGCAAGGGGAGAGAAATCCAACCTGTCCTCGGTTTCTGCTCCCCTCTGATGAGGAAGAGGCTCCGTTGTCTGAGTCTCCAACAAACAGAGCAGAAATAATACACAAGTAGATAAGAGATCCACCGCCTGTCCATTTGTCATGCTGTGGTGGCTTGCATGTTGCCGTGATGCTGGAAGATATGTATGCCACCGGTATCACAAATATCAGCAGGGCCACCTGTGGTGGACAGGTTTCAGCAGAGCTTCCAGACTAAGACAGACCTGGAAGAAAGATCTAGTGATCTATTTCTGACAAATTAGCCAATGAAAACACTACAGAGCATAATAGAACTTTGTCCAACACATTGCTGGAAGAAGAGCATCCTAGGATGGAAGGCACTCAGAATATACAGTGGTCGCAACAATGGAATTCTAAGGATGGAATTCCAACGATTGTGAAGATGGGCAAGACCTGGCAATGTTTTGTTCTGTTGTACGTGGGATTGCCATGAATCAGAGCTGACTAGACAGCAACTGACAATAACAACAACAGACAAGAGACGGGCAGTCGACTCATTCAGGTCAGATTAACCACTCAGGTGCAGCCGTCCTCCACGTGTCCTACTGACATTACAAGTTCAAATAGGTGCTTTTTTTTCCTTTAACTTTTTTTTTTTTTTTTTTTTTTTGAGATCGTTGTAGACTCACATGCAGTTTTAAGAAGTAACACAAAAAGATCCTGGGACCCTTTGTCCAGTTTCCCCCAATGGTAACATGTTGGAAAACTATCACACAGTAGATACCAACATTGACACCACCCACCAAATAAGTGTTGTTTTGAAAAAGTCAATTTAACCCTCTGAGAAAGTAGCAAATCCATAAAAAATGCCTCAGGCTGAACAGTCTTAAAATGATGTTTTATATGTCTGTGAACAGACTTTTACTTGGCTGATGGAGGTGCAGCAGGGGCAGTAACCGTTAACCCACGGGTACCTCAAATGGATCAGAGTCCTCTCTCAAGGACAGCACCTACAGTGAAGGAGGAACGTCTTTGCGTTTTGCTTCAGTTTAGTGTTTCCCAAAATTAAGATGATGGAGTGTGCCGAGGGGTATGTCCCAGCCACCAACATGCAGAACAGGAAGACGAGGCTTCTGGCCTGGAGGATCGAAAAAGTGATCAGGGCATCGACCACATAGTGAGTGAGGTAGAGGAAG
This sequence comes from Trichechus manatus latirostris, assembly GCF_000243295.1. Taxonomy (NCBI): domain Eukaryota; kingdom Metazoa; phylum Chordata; class Mammalia; order Sirenia; family Trichechidae; genus Trichechus; species Trichechus manatus. The sequence goes on along the minus strand of NW_004444008.1, from coordinate 1,868,712 downwards.
AGGAAGGACAGGATGGACAGAATGGCCCTGAGTTGGGAGCTCCTGCTCAGGTCCCTGGAGCCTGTCATTGTGCTTCTCATCTGCCAGGTGTGTCTCCCCAGTGAGAAAACCAAGGGCAGAACAGAAGCAAGGAAGATAAGCAACGGCAGGGAGAGTTCAGTGGCAAGAAAGATGTACAGAAAAGTAGAGCCTTATTTGCTCTGAGCTGTGGCATTTTTTGAGAAATACTGGGGCAATGTTTTTTGGAAAATTGGCCATGAATATTTGTTGTGGAAAATAGAAACGATAGATGTATAGAGCAGCGACGCCAGAATCAGCCAGGCCACCAGCTTGGAAATTCTCCTCTTCAGCCAGAAGAGTGGGTGAGTGATATTGGCAGTCTTGGCACAGTAGAAAACACCCAGCCATGTGTCAAACCAGAGTCCCGACTCATTTATCAACATGCAGACTGCAAAATGTGTGCTTGATTCAGAGAATTCTACAATGGAGAGAAAAGTCAGGGTCATGTAGAAGAACATGAGCTGCAGACAAATCCGAGAGACGCCCAGACAGGAGAGCAGGAGATCCAGGGAAGTCCACTTTCTCCTCTTGATCAAGTCCATGCCACGCCCAACCAAAATAATGCCATTGGCTAAAATGCCACTAAGTAACTGTATCACTGAAAGCAGAAGGTGGATAGTAAGGTGAGAATATAGCATTTTAAAAAGAAAAAAAATCAGTTACTTAAAAAAAAGATGTAGTTATAGATTTCTAGGCAGTCTGGATTATCCAAGGGATCTACTTTGTTCAACTAGAGTAGAAACCCGTTGGGAATATGGCTGTAATGATGAAGATAATGGGGTGGGTAGGAAAGTGTGGTACATTATTTATATGACAGTTTCTCTGTTTAATTGCGAGACAGTCAAATAAGAAACAGATCTTCCAGCAACAATTTGCTTCTTGGTGACAGGTTTTGCATTTTTCCAGGTCTGCTAGCTTTCCGTGTCATCACAAGCAAATGGTGGACTCAGATACTGTCACATGGATGAGGCAGTGACTGCTCCACAGGGTTATCAGCTGACGCTCTGCAACCCTTCATTCCTACCCTGAATGATTGATTGTGCCTGTGGTGGTTGTTACCTGCCATCCAGTTGGCCCCGACTCTCGGTGACCCCATGCACAATGGAATAAAACAATGCCTGGTCCTGCACCACCCCCATGATTGGTTATAGATCAGACCATTGTAATCTATAGGATTTTCATTGGCTGATTTTCAGAAGTAGATCACCAGGTCTTTCTTTCTAGTCCATCTTAGTCTGGAAGCTCCACTGAAACATGTTCAGCATCATAGCAACACACAAGTCTCCACTGACAGTCAGGTGATGGTTCCCATGAGATGCATTGGCTGGGAATTGAACCTGGGTCTCCTGCAGGGAGAGGAGAATTCTACCACTGAACCATCACTTCCTCCTTTGTTGTTATTAGGTGCCATCAGGTCAGTTCCGACTCGTAGTGACCCTGTGTACAACAGAACGAAACACTGCCTGATCCTTCACCATCCTCACAATCGTTGTTACGCTTGAGTCCATTGTTGCAGCCACTATGTCAA
>NW_004444008.1:1865361-1866256 GCF_000243295.1 Trichechus manatus latirostris | reverse complement strand
TAGCCTACTTTAACTGTGAGGAAATAAACTTCTCTTCATTAAAACCATCCACTTGTGGTATTTCTGTTATAGCAGCACTAGATGACTAAGACAGATGTTGATTGTGGATTCAAGCAAAATGAAATCCTTGACTACTTCAATCTTTTCTCCATTTATCACGATGTTGCTTATTGGTCCACTTGTGAGGATTTTTGTTTTCTTTATGTTGAGGTGTAATCCATACTGAAGGCCGTGATCACTTTCTCCTAAAACTAAGTTAGTTTTGGCCGATTCACTGCAAAAGCACAAAGTAGGGAACAATTTATTAAACATTGGGGGAATCAAGTCTTTTCCAGCTTAACACTTGATCTACATGTGCCCTGCATTTTGTTTCAGTTTAGGGTTTCCCAGAGTTAAGCTGATGGAGTGTGACGGAGATGCAGACCAGGAAGACAAGTCTCCCGGCCTGGAGGATCTGAGAAGAGAGTAGGATGCTGGCCGACTGCATGAGGAGGCAGCTGTCCTTAAGGATGCATGTTACTCTGTCCAAAAGTGGTGAGTGTCGTAAAAATTCTTAAGATGAATCTGATGTACAGAAAAGTAGGAGGAAAACTATATGAAACAATTAGCTGTGAGAGTAATTTTCCAGGCTACTTTATTATTCTTCTCTGAATATGTAATGTTTGTGTAATGCACAATTCTGCTTTGTTCTTCTTGTCTCCACTTCAGTAGGCTAATGGGAACAGACAGGAAACTCTTCAAGGAGGCGTCGAGGGAGGCAGTCCATGTGCATCAAAATAGACCCCAATTCAAGCACAACTGTTAGGAGAGGCGGTGTTCTCTCTTGCAGAAAGAAGAAAGTATAAACACTTTACAGTTTCACATTCTGCAGGCTGCCAAAGCAAAACTGGAACGG
>NW_004444008.1:1859614-1864281 GCF_000243295.1 Trichechus manatus latirostris | reverse complement strand
CTTTATGTTAAGGTGTAATCCATACTGAAGGCTGTGACCTTTGATCTTCATCAGTAAGTGTTTCAAGTCCTCCTCATTTTCAGCAAGCCAGGCTGTGTTGTTTGCATATTGCAGGTTGTTAGGTTGTTAATGAGTCTTCCACCAATCCTGATGGCACATTCTTCTTCATATAGTCCAGCTTCTTGGATTATTTGCTCAGCATTCAGGTTGAATAAGTAAGGTGAAAGGAAGACATAAATGTTTTGAAGTCACTTTGAAAGAGCATTTGTTTTCTCTTCCAAAAGACTCCGGGTCAGAGATCAGCATCTCACCCCTGTTTGCTGGAGTATCACCATGATGTCTGTGTATAAAGCCATTGGTGTGCCCTCAGCGCACTGCTGGCACTTCCATCTTGCAAAATGTAATGGGAATATTCAGGGGGATGTTGTGGGTTGAAGTGGGTCCTCCAGAAAGATACAGTGAAGTCCTAACCTTGGTACCTGTGAATGTAATCTTTTTTGGAAACAGGGTCTTTGAAGATGTTATCAGTTAACACGAGGTCCTACTGCAGGAGGGTGGGTCCCAATCCAGAATGAGTGGCGTCCTTGTCAAAGAGGAGAAGAGACACAGAGATGGAGGACAGAGGAAGGATGCCCTGTGACACGCAGCTGGAAGCCAAGGCTCACCAGGAGCCAGCAGAAGCTGGGAGAGAGACAGGGTTAGATTCTCCCTCAGAGCCTCAGAAGGAAGCAACACGGCCAGCACTCTGGTCTTGGACTCCCAGGAAAAAGTCCCATCCTGAGTCTAGAATTGCATCATAGGCTTTCAGCCCTGATGGCAAACCAGCAGAGAAAATGCATAGTACACTGCAGATTCAAAAGAAATAACTATGTCCAATTCTATTTATTAATGTGCTGTTTGCCTTTTGAATTCTAGCATCTTGGTTCTCAGACATTCTATTATAACTTTTGTGAGAATTGGCGTGGGGACCACGGGCAATGCTTCACAGAGAACTTTGTTTCATGTGGAACAGGTCATCTGACAGGAGAATCCCCTGGAGGAAGAAAACAAATTCATGAAGCTTAAGTTCCATTATTTGCATTAAATAATGTGTGTTCCCTGGATCTCCAGCGAGCACACAGAAAGGCTGTTGAAGGTGCCACACTGCTGGCAAAATGCCACTGACAGCAAGAGGCTTCTCTTCCCACATTGAAGGATGGCGGGCGGAGAGCTCTGTCCGCAGTGTTTCTGTGGCTGCTAACCAGTGTCCCATTCAGCGCCCCAGGCAGCTGCACTCGGTGTTGGGTGGAGACCTCCCGAGACTTGTTATCCAGCCCCCATCCAATCCCACCACATCCATCAAGATGGGCATGACATCAGTCATGCTTTGTGCCAAACAAGGGTGAGTTAAACATTTGCATGACCAACACACAAACCCAATAAAGAAGCACGGTCTCAGCGGCAGAACCCCTTTGGGTATTTTAAGCAGTTTGCCTTTGTAGGAAGGGCCCGTCGAGAATTTCTGGCTCTTGAGAAGAAAAGCGTACATGGCTCGTCTCACCTGTCAGTCAGCGGCGCCGGACATTGACAGCTTTACACGGACAAATGGCTCGGAGCAGATGGAGCAAGACGGATGTGGAGAAATTCACAGGATTATTACCCCAGATTGCCCTGATTAGTCCTGTTCACTCACACTTGCCTGTAATGAGCAATCATTAAAGGAGACAGCATGCAATATTCTCGAGGTAGCTGACAGGCAGAGAGAGTTGCTTATTTACATTCAAATCATTGAGCTTCTCAAAAGAAAACGTGATTCTTTTCCAGTGAAGTTGGACTGACATTGGCGAGCCTTTCAGAAGGGGGTTGTTGCAGTCGGTCGCTGTCGAGTCAGCTCCGACGTGTGGAGACCTTGTGCACAACAGAGCATCTTCATGATCACCGGTATGTTTGAGTCCATTGTCGTGGCTGCTGTGTCAATCCCCCTCATTGACGGTTTCCCTTGTTTTCACTGACCCTCTACTTTACCAACCATGATGTCCTTTTCCAGCGATTGGTCTTTCCTGATGATGCATCCAAAGAAGCAAGATGGAAGTCTCACTTCTAAGGAGCATTCTGGTTGTATTTCTCATAGGACTGATTTGTTTGTTCTCCTGGCAGTCCATGGTATAGTCAGTATTCTTCACGAACACCATAATTCAAAAGCATCAGTTCTTCAGGCTTCCTTATTCATTGCCCAGCTTTCACGTGCATATGAGGCAATTGAAAACACCATGGCTTGGGTCAGGCGCACCTTAGTCCTCAAAGTGAAATCTTTGCTTTTTAACACTTTAAAGAGGTCTTTTGCAGCAGATTTGTCCAACACAATACGTTGTTTGATTTCTTGACTACTGCTTCCATGCCTCTTCAAAGCAGTCAAGAAATTTCAGTAGGTAGAGCTGTGATGTTCTTCCTTCTGCTCTCCTGCAGCACACGAGGGAATATTTCCTTCAGAATTAGAGCCCTCCTGAAAATGAGCAAGAGTTTTAATACCTTTCCCAAGTGGTCCTTCCCACTTTATTATCAAGGGAACAGCTCCTGCTTTAAGAAACACATGCATACATTAGCATTATTGTATATTGAATGTTGTTCCCACTCATCGTGACCCCAGGCACAACAACAAAACACTGCCCAGTCCTGCACTATCCTCACAATCTTTCCTATGTCTGAGCCCATTGTTGCAGCCACTGTGTCAATCCACCTCATTGAAGGTCTTCCTCTTTTTCACCGACGCTTCACTTTACCAAGCATAATGTCCTTCTCCAGGGACTGGATTACACCTCAACATAAAGATAACAAAAATCCTCACCACTGGGCCAATAAGCTACATCATGATAAACATGGGGCACAGTTCTGCTGTGACAGGCATGGGGTTACAGGGAGTTGGAATAGGCTCCACACATCTGGTTAATATTTGAAGATGTCAAGGATTTCATTTTACTTGGATCCACAATCAACACCCAAGGAAGCAACAGTCAAGAAATCAAATGATGTATTGCATTGGGCAAATCTGCTGCAAAAGACCTCTTCAAAGTGTTAAAAAGCAAAGATGTCACTTTAAAAACTAAGGTGCACCTGACCCAAGCCATGGTATTTTCAATCGCCTCAGATACATGTGAAAGCTGGGCAATGAATAAGGAAGACCGAAGAAAAATTGATGCCTTTGAATTACGGTGTTGGCGAAGAATGTTGAATATACCATAGACTGCCAGGAGAAGGAACAAATCTTTCTTGGAAAAAGTACAGCTAGAATGCTCCTTAGTAACCAGGTATATTTAATAAGATCATTCAAATAAGAAAGCCAGTGCAGACATCCCTTCCCAACCTTCCCTATGGCATAGTTAAGCCCTTGAAGCACCCACGTGGGAGTTTTCCATCTAAAATGAACAACATTGTGGTTAAGAAGCACCAGACCCTTTCAGAGTAATCATTCTGCAAATCCATTCATTTGCTTCTTCCACTTGAATTTACAGTTGATCTTCTGGACAGAAATGTTTCTTTTTAGTATTCAGGTCACTCCCACGTGCTTGTTCCTTCTCTTCCCCTATTTATCCCAGTAATTTATTGCTGTACTTTTCCTTACGCCTCTCAATACGCTGAAATTTATTTGCATTGCAGACAGTAGAGTAACGGAGCTATACAATATGTTGAATTTAAGTCTTACACCTAAAAAACTCAAAATGCTTTACCGACAAGAATCCCTACTATTTACAATGAGGGAAGGGAGCAGAGAGGCCGCCCTTGAGGCATGCGAGTAGTCTCTGTATAAACCAGATGCGTGGAGCCTGCTCTGACTCCCTGCAACCCCATGCCTGTCACAGCAGAACTGTGCTCCATACGGTTTTCAATGGCTGATTTTTCAGAAGCAGATTGCTAGGGCTTTCTTCTGAGGTACCTCCAGGTAGACTCGAACTGCCAACTTTTGGGTTATCAGCTGAGCTCTTAACCATTTGCACCACCCCGGGTCTCCTAAATAGTCTCTAATCCTATGGTTTTGTCTTCAGCTCCAAACTAAGCTCTCCTGTGGGATTTCAAAGCCTGCCACCTTCCTGCCTTCTTATTTTCCTTCCATTTATTCTTCCTCCTCCCTCCCTACCTTGCTTCCTTTCTTCCTTCCATCCATACTTCTTTCCTTTCTCCCTCCCTCCCTGCCTTCCTTCCTCTCACCTCCTTCACTTCCTATCTTCTTTCCTTCTATATTTTTTCCTCCTTTCCTTTCACTCTTCAACAGATAGCTATTTTATGTCTATGATGGACTAAGCACTGTTCGAACTATGGAACATAGAGTAATGAACGAGAGAAATTCTATGTCATCTTGAAAATTATGGTGTCCTGAAGAAGGCAAGAAATAAACCAATAAAGAAATAAATAATTCAGATAGACAGTGTGGTCAGGAAAAGCTGTGTCTTCTAGAGAAGTGACATTTGAAAAGAGCTGAACAAGAGGGTGAAATCGTCAGTGCGTATCTAAACCAAAAAAAAAAAAAAACGAACCCATTGCAGTTGAGTCAATTCCAACTCACATCGACCCTAGAGGACAGAGTAGAGCTGCCCCATAGGATTTCCAAGGAGTGTCTGGTGGATTCGAACTGCTGACCTTTTGGTTAGCAGCCATAGCTCTTAACCACTGTGCCACCAGTGGGTATCTAGGGG
>NW_004444008.1:1854798-1859158 GCF_000243295.1 Trichechus manatus latirostris | reverse complement strand
AGAAGTGAGGGAAAAAGAGAAATCAAGAATTACTCTTGGTCATTGCCATAATCCATTGTCAGTGATGGTGCCATTGATCACGAAGGGAAGATTATAGGCTGGGAGGGTTAGTTTTCTATGTTCACTTGGCTAGGCTATGGTATCCAGTTGTTTGGTAAAACACTAGTATAGTTGCTATTATAAAGTAGTCGCTAGTGATTTAGTCTGTTGGCTTCAAGTAAGGCAGGTAACCTTCCATCACGTGAACTGGTTTCACCCAATCAGTTGAAGCCTTAAGAGCAAAAGGGAGTTTCCTGAGGGTGTGTTCTGCCTTCAGACCATAAACAGACATTTTGCCAGAACTCTCTTAGTCTTCACTCTTCCCCTCACCTAACCGATGGATTTGGGCCACGAGACTGCCGAAACCTTCAGCCTGTTGCCTGACGTACAGATTTTGGACTGGCCAGCCTCTCCCCACCCCGCCCCCTGCGATTGCCTGAGCCAACCTTCTGAAGAAAATCTCTCTCGCTCTCTCCATAACTCTCCTCTCCACCCCCCATATATGCAGGTAGTTCTCAACTTACAGTGTGTTTGAGTTACAGCAAACCACACTTTTGACTGTCAATTTTTTATTTTTTATTGTACATCTTATACCATTAGTAATATGTACTACATATAATGTTACAGTGTGTAATTTCTGATGTTATCATTCTCAGATATTTTATATGTAATGTTCCCAACCCCCAAAGACAGATTGGATTTATAAAGACACTGACAATAAAAGACAATAACAGAAAACTAAAAAAGTGATGTATTCGACTTAGGTCAGAACAGACTTACAATGGAAGTAGTTGTAGGAACAGAACCCCTTCATAAGTCGGCAACTACCTGTATATATATATATGTATGTATGTTTGTATGTATACACACACGTATTTACGTATGTTGTTGTTATGCTGTTGTATGTTGTTGTTAGCTAGAGTCGAGTCAGCTCTGACTCACGGCGACCTCATGTACAACAGTACAAAATGCTGTCTGGTCCCGCATCATCCTCACAATTGCTGGCATGTTTGAGTCTAACATTACGGCTACTGTGCCAGTCCATCTCACCCAGGGTCTACCTCACCCTTGCTGGCCCTCGTCTTCACCAACCATGATGTCCTTCTCCAGTGATTGATTGTCCCTCATGACGTATCCGAAACAAGTGAGCCTGACAGTGTTCTGTTGGATCTATAAAGTTTTCATTGGCTAATTTCCAGAAGTTGATCCCTGGGTCTTTCTTCCTAGTCTTCTTAGTCTCACAGCTCCTCTAAAACCTGTCCACCATGGGTCACCCTGCTGGTATTTGAAATACCAGTGGCATAGCTTCCAGAATTGTAGTAACACACAACCCACCACAGGACCACAAATTGATGGATGGGTGGACAGACTGACAGATTGATTGTGTTTCTCTAGAGAACCCTGACTAAGACACCAAAACCAAACCCATTACTGTCAAGTAGATTCCGACTCATAGCGACCCTATAGGACAGAGCAGAACTGCCCCATAGTGTTTCTAAGGCTGTAATCTTTAGAGAAGCAGATTGCTGTCTTTCTCCCATGGTTCGAACCACTAACCTTTCGATTAGCAGCCAAGTGCTTAACTGCTGAGCTACCAGGGCTCCTTTGACTAAGACAACCAAACCAAACCAAACCTGTTGCCATCGAGTCGGTTCAGACTCAGAGTGACCCTATAGGACAGAGCAGAACTGCCCCATAGCGTTTCTAAGTCTGTAATCCTTACAGAAGCAGATTGCCACATCTTTCTCCCTGTGGAAGGGCTGATGGATTCAAACCACCAACCTTTCAGTTAGCAGCTGAGCCCTTAACTGCTGAGCCACCTGGGCTCCTTTGACTAAGATAACCAAACCAAACCAAACCTGTTGCTATCGAGTTGCTTCCAACTCATAGTGACCCTGTAGGACAGAGTAGAACTGCCCCACAGGGTTCCCAAAGAGCAGTTGGTGGATTTGAACTTCTGACCTTTTGGTTGGCAGCCAAGCTCTGAACTACTGCCACACTCCAGGTGATGTTATAAGCAGTGGATGATAAATTTGGAGTTTGCAGGAGCCATAAGGGCTGGAAATATGCATTTGAAATCCACTGGCATAGGGATGGTATTTGAACCCATGAGACTGGGGCCGAGCTGCCTTCACATCTCCTGATGCCATCTTTGGGGAAGGAAGCCCTGATGAGAGCCGAGAAGTGGCACCAACACTCACATTCCTGAATGAACCCTACTGGTCACGGCATCCTAATCTCTTTATGTATGGCTGATTCTATTTGCCGTTTCGTTTAGAAATCCTGCTTCTATATTCACAAGGAAGATTGGTCTTCAGATGTTTTGGTGCCATCTTTGATAAATTTGATTATCCATGTTATGCTGGATTTATCTTTAAATTGTTAAATTTTTCATATTTTCTGTGCGCTGGAACAATTTAAACAGCATGAGAATAACCTGCTCCTTGGGAGATGGGAAGAACTCACAAGAGAAAGGACCTGGCACCTGGGGCTTTTGGGAAGAGGAGAAAACTTATCATTTATTTAGTGCCTAAAATGCTACACAATTGACAGATATGGTCTCAAATTTCCCTCTTGACAACCCTGTGAAATAGGTATTGTCTTCGTTTTTGTTGCTGTTATTGTTAGGTGCCGTCACATTGGTTCCGACTCATAGCAACCCCATGCACAACAGAATGAAGGGCCGCCCCGTCCTGCGCCATCCTCACAATCGTTGCCATGCTTGAGCCCATTGTTGCAGCCACTGTGTCAGTCCATCTCCTTGAGGGTCTTCCTCTTTTTCTCGGACGCTCTACTTTACCAAGCACGATATCCTTCTCCAGGGGTTGGTCCCTCCTGATATCATGTCCAAAGTATGTGAAGCATAGTCTCGCCGTCCTTGCTTCTAAGGAGCATTCTGGCTGTACTTCTTCCAACACAGATTTGTTCGTTCTTCTGTCAGGCCATGGTATATTCAATATTCTTCGGCAACACTGTAATTTAAAGACATCAATTCTTCTTTGGTCTTCCTTATTTACTGTCCACCTTTCACATGTATATGAGGTGACTGAAAACCTTTAGAGACTATTAAATTGAGGCACACAGAGGTTCAGGGGGTTCCCTCACTCACATAGTGAATACGCCGCCGTTTATGTCACCCGTGTTTGGACTTCTCCTATGCGTGTGCTGACTCACTGGCCGCACTGCCTTCCCTGTTAACACCCCAGTGGCGTGAAGGTGCCTTTGAACGGTCTAGCTGTGGGCTGGACAGCAGCTGTTTTTGCCGCCACACTCGTTCCTTCCTCTTCACACAGACTTTCCTGTGGGGTCACCTCTCATCACCCTCAGTTTGTGTGTCTTATTAGGGAGCGGCTCCAGTTTGTTGTCCTGTGGTGGCTTGTGTGTTGCTGTGGTGCTGGAAACTATTCCACCGGTATTTCAAATCCCAGCAGGGTCTCCCATGGTGGACAGCTTTCAGTGGAGCTTCTAGACTAAGACAAACTAAGAAGAAAGGCCTGACGATCTACTTCCAAATATCAGCCAATGAAAATCCTATGGCTCATAAGGGTCTCATCTGCAACCAATCAAGGGGATGTTTTGGGACTGGGCAGCATTTTGTTCTGTTGTGCTGAGGGTTGCCATGTTGGGGACGACAAGGCATTCACAGATTTTAGTGATGTGAAATGGAGGTGGGTTTCTCTCACTCTGGGAGTACAGTAATATCTGTGGACTATATAGGAAACTAAGGACTTTTCTTTAGAAACGGGAGCCAGAAGACTGATGTGCCTAAAGCAAGTCATTGAGCAATTTACCTAAGGCCCAAACTTGTGATCTCTAAATTGGAGTTGAGTGCTCTAGTCACTAAACTCATAGCATTTGTAGGAGAACCAAGAAAACAGAATGCAAATTCCTCATTTGGAGTCTACCCTACACATCTGATTATGCCTCCCGCATCACATACTCGCTCTGACAGCTCAGGTTTTTGTTGTGTTACAAGAAAAATTTCACAAAGCATAAGATTATCATATACACATCAGAAGTTTTATTCATTCCAAACTGCACAGAATATCCTCGGCCATCATTACTTTGACTGGCTATAATTTGTCCAAAGATGAGTGGTCAAATAGATTTTTTAAACAATTTCTACATGTATAATTCAGTTCCATTGATTACATTCTTCAAGTTGTGCAGCCATTTCAAATAGATTTCAATACTTATCTCCATATATGTTGGTTAAAACCACTGAATTGGAAAAGTGGAAGAACGTGATATGTACGCAGTCTGGATATCCACAGCTCTATTTCAGCCCTGGTCCACTCTCAAGCGGTTCCTTTTCATCCTA
>NW_004444008.1:1844675-1853661 GCF_000243295.1 Trichechus manatus latirostris | reverse complement strand
AAGGGGGCTTATCTCCAGCACTGTATCAGACAGTGTTCTGTTGTGATCCACAGGGTTTTCATTGGCTGATTTTCAGAAGTTGATCACCAGGCCTTTCTTCCTAGTCTGTCTTAGTCTGGAGGCTCCGCTGAAACCTGTCCACCATGAGTGACCCTGTTGGTATTTGAAATACCAGCACATCTTCCAGCATCAAAGCAACACACAAGCCCCCACAGTGCTACAAATTGACAGACAGGAGGTAGAAAATATTATTCCATCTGCCTGCCATCACCCCAGCAACCACCTTGTGTGGATGTTTGCAAGATGAGTGAGTTGAGGGAAGGGTAACATCTGTGACCAGGAAACAGAGTCAATCTCACTGATCCAGAGGGAGCAAAGAGCATGAACTTAGCTTTTTAAATTCACTACAGGGAACTTCATGCAGAACCACATCACATCAGATCTGCAAAGGACATTAGCAATCGCTTGTGCCAACTTCTTACTGTACGTAGAAAGAGAGAATAGAATTCCAAAGAAGATATAATATTTGCACCGTGTTTCAGGTAGAATGCAGATGCTGTGTGCTCTAGAAAAGGGAATTCTGTGGACTGATCTCACCTGTAATGACCTGTGTGTTCTCTATGGGATCATGACTGTGTCCCATGATGGATGGACAGTGATGGCTGTGGTCCCTCCAAGGTGAGTCTAATGACTGTTTTTGGGTGGAGCTGTGCAAACCCACATACATGCACCCATATCCCACCTATGTTGGCTGCGAAGCCTAGACATCTACCACCCTTCCTCCGTACGGGAGAAGAGAAACAAACTTTTAAAAAATGGTTATGTTGTTGTTGTTGTTAGGTGCTGTTGAGTCAGTTCCAACTCATGGCGATCTCACGTATAACAGAACAAAACATTGCCCAGTCCTGCGCCGTCTTCATGATCTTTGGTATGTTTGAGCTCATTGTTGTGGCTATTGTGTCAATCCATCTCATGAAGGTTTCCCACGTTTTCATTGACCCTCTACCAAGCATGATGTCCTTCTTGAGTAATTCATCCCTCCTGATGATGTGTCCAAAGTAAGCGAGATGAAGTCTCGCCATCCTCTCTTCCAAGGAGCATTCTGGCTGTACTTCCTCCAAAGCTGGTTTGTTCATTCTTCTCGTTGTCCATGGTATATTCAATATTCGTCACTAACACCACAATTCAAATGCATCAATTTCTCTTCTGCCTGCCTTTTTCATTGTCCAGCTTTCACATGCATGTGAGGTGACCGACTCAAAACCATTCATACAGGGTGAAATTGGTCCAACACTTTAAATTGAAACAAGAGTAGATTAGAAAGAAAAATATACAGGAAACCTTTAATTATACTTTTCTGTAGTAATTAATGCTTATTCTTGCACAGTTCCGGCTCCCTACATATATATTCATTGAAAATACCATCGTTTGGTCAGGCACACCTTAGGGCTCAAAGTGACATCTTTGTTTTTAAACACTTTAAAGAGGTCTTTTGCAGCAGATTTGCCGAATGCAATGCGTTGTTTGATTTCTTAACTGCTGCTTCTATGGGTGCTGATTGTAGATCCAAGTAAAATGAAATACTTGACAACTTCAATATTTTCTCCATTTATCATGATGTTTCTTATTGACCCACTTGTGAGGATTTTTGTTTTCTTTATGTTGAGGTGTAATCCATACTGAAGGCTGTGGTCTTTGATCTTCATCAGTAAGTGCTTCAAGTCTTCTTCACTTTCAGCAAGCAAGCTTGTGTCATCTGCATATCGCAAGTTGTTAGTGAGTCTTCCTCCAGTCCCAATGCCCCTTTCTTCTTCAACTTCTCTGATTATTTGCTCAGCATACATATTGCATAAGTGTGGTGAAAGGATACAACTCCAACACACACTTTTCTGATTTTAAACCCCCAGTATCCCCTTATTCAGTTTGAATGATTTCCTGTTGTTCTATTACAAGTTCCACATGAACACAATTAAGTGTTCAGGAATTCCCATTCTTGGCTATGTTATCCATAATTTGTTATGATCCACACAGTTGAATGCATTCACAAGGTCGATAAAACACAGGTAAACATCTTTCTCGTATTCAGCCAAGATCCATCTGACATCAGTAATGATAGAACTGAAGAAGAATTAATGCTTTTGAGTTATGGTTTTGGCAAAGAATATTGACTATATCATGAGCTGCCAGAAGAATGAACAAATCTGTCTTGGAAGAAATACAGCCAGAACGCTCCTTAGAAGCAAGAATGGGGAGACTTTTTCTCACATAATTTGGACATGTTATCAGAAGGGACCAGTCCCTGGAAGAGGACATCATGCTTGGTAAAGTGGAGGGTCAGCAAAAAAGAGGAAGATGCTCAAAGAGATGGATCGACACAGTGGTTGCAACAATGGGTTCAAACATAACAATGATTGTGAGGATGGCGTTGGACCTGGCAGAGTTTCATTCTGTTGTACATAGGGTTGCTATGAGTTGGACCTTATCAATGGCGGCTAACAACACTTACATATATTAAATGATAACATAGAAGTTTTATGTGATGAAATATTATCCTTCCTCAATTATTCACAAAGCTGGATGTTGTCTTGTTACAGTTAAATAGATAACACTATCTTTTTTATCTACTCTTTTTGCCTAGCGGGAACCACAATTCAGATAATCACAGAGTCTTCTGTAGAGGAGATCTGTACAATGTTAACAATTAGGTAATCATGAGTGGAGCTTTTGCTAGGTTTAGTGGACTGATTCACAAAGCTTATTTCCTCCTAAGAATATACACAAGAATGAAATAAGTACTTTTGGTCATAAAAACAGACGAGATAAAATAGATTTTCAAAAGTAATTGTCAGAGATACTCAAAATGCATCACTCTTTGATCTAAAACAGAGTGAGTGCATATGGCGGCGGATACCCAGCCGTGTGAGTAGGGGGAGAGCAGACCCACACCCCAGAGGAAAACATGATTTTAATCACATGGATTGATAGTTAATGTGGCTCAGACCCCCCTGCCGCCCCAGATAGATGGGAGCAGAAACACAAGCCACATTCCAGTTCCCAACACTTTTACAAATGATTTATAAAACCTATTTTCATATCTTTTTTTAAAAGAATCTATCTAATCTACAACAGAATTGATTTGTCTTGTTATTGCTTCATTTCAGGTGGGTTACAGTTTGGTGGGACTCCTGGATGATGCAAATGGTTAAGCCCTCAGCTGTTAACTGAAAGGTTGGAGGTTCGAATCCACCCAGACACACCTCAGATGAAAGCACTGGTAATCTAGTTCTGAAAAATCAGCCATTGAAAACCCTACGGAACATAGTTCTACTCCGACACACATGGTGTTGCCATGAGTCAGAATTGACTCAGACTCATGGCAGCTGGTTTTTTACAGTTTGATAAGAAGAGACAGAACTATGCCCTCTGTAAGGTTAGAAGACATTCCCAATGCATCGAGTCCAGGGCTCTGCATCTTCTGGGTTATAGACGGCAGCTCCTAGCAGAAGCATAGGTACCTCAGTGAGGTCTCCACTGGCCCCACATCCTCTAACACTGGGAGGCAGCAGTGAGGAGAGACACATTCTTTGTAAGGCAGGGTCCTGCTGAAATGAAAAACCCGATTTCTATGATGCCTCTGCCTTATTGTTGTGGACTTGTCATGCAGGAGGCATCTATACTGATGACTTATGCCCAGTGACATGCAGGTACATTTGGATCTCAAGCCACTTTCAGCCCCAGCAAGGCCACAGGCCACAGGAGGACAGGAAGAGTGTCTGCCCCAGGAGTTCTTGAAGGATCTTTGTCTCCTGTTCCCAATGCTGCCTGCCTGGAAAGCCCTTTTTCCTTCAGCTCACCCCAACTCTGATCTAACACTCTTCTATCTGGAAGTTCGAATGGTAATTTTGATCTAGAGACCCGGAATTCTTACTTATTAAGAAGCAAAATTGGTGGTTTGAATCCACCCAGAGGTGCCTCAGAAAAAAAAAAAGGCACAATTTACTCCTGAAAGATCCCACACACAAAAACGAAACCTGTTGCTGTCGAGTTAACTCCAACTCACAGCAACCCTACAGGACAGGGTAGAACTGCTCCATAGGGTGTCCATGTAGTGGCTGGTGGATTTGACCTTTTGGTTAGCAGCCAAATGTTTAAACTGCAATTGAAAACCCATGGAGTAGTTCTACTCTGAAACACATGGGGTCACCATGAGTTGGCATTGACTAGACGGCAATGGGCCTTTTAATATGTTAATGAGGAGCCCTGGTGGTGCAGTGGTTAAGAACTATGGCTGCTAACCAAAAGGTCAGCAGTTTGCCTCTATCAGCCACGCCTTGGAAACCCTATGGGGCAGTTCTACTCTGTCCTACAGGGTTGCTGTGAGTCGGAATCGACTCTACAGCAACAAGTTTGATTTTTTATATGTTAATGAGGTAAGGTTAGTGTGGGGTGTATCTTGAGTCACAGCCTTGCAGGAGGGCATGACTCAAGTCCCACCCTTACTCATGTTACGCCCTTCCCTGGGGTGTGGCCTACATCCAGGGTGTATATGTGGGTACTCTGGCAGGGCTCTCTCTCTCTGTACCTGGATCCTGATGCAGATTCTTGGGACTTGGGCCTGCAGTCTACCGTTTAACCTGCCGATTCTGGGATCTGCCAGCATCTGCAGCCCCGTGGGCCAGCAGACTGTTGTTTGACCTGATTCGCCAGCTTCTGCAGCATTGTGAGCCAGCAGTCTGTCATCTGGCCTGCCAATTTGGGTTTGGCGGCCACATGAGTCAGGAGAAGCCCACCCCCAATCCATAGATTTGGGACTTGTCAGCCTCCACAACCATGTGAGCCATTTCTCTGATAAGGTTCATGAGTTCTTTGAGACGTTGCAGTGAATTACGGAACCCAAAGACGGAGGGAGAGTACCGAGGGGAGGGGAGTAGTTGATGTTAGAGATGATGGAGTGGTACATGTGTTTGGAAATATCGGACATTTGGGCCATCTTTAACCTTTGCCTCATAGGAACCAGCTTTGTGCTGATCCTTATAAAAGAAATCATTTATTTAGCACTGTTTGAACCCAGTTTGAAACCAAAGGGAATAAAAAGGAACTAGAAACGCTCACTTTTTTAAGCTCCTAGGATCATCATCAAAAATGGACCTAGCCAAAGTAGTATACCAAACCCTTTGCTGTAGAGTTGATTCTGACTCATAGCAACCCTATAGGACAGAGTAGAACTGCCCCATAGGGTTTCCAAGGAGTGGCTGGTGGATTCAGACTGTTGACTTTTTGGTTAGCAGCCGAACTCTTATCCAACGTAAGTGGTATAGGAACTATTTATCAAGGAGAAAGAACCTTAAAGATCCACTGCTGCAAATGCTGTCAGTCTCTTGGCACACCAGATCCCCGGCTTTGCATTAATTTACTTGTCCATTGAGCAAATACTCAAAGGGCACTTATTTCATGCCAGGCATGAATTCATGGGGATTGCGAGCAATGTATGGGGGCATTGCAAGGATTGTGTTAAAATGTCTAATCAAAGAACTGACCATGATTGCATTTGAAATAATTTATTTGCCACTGTTTTCCGGTAATAGGCAAATACTTTGAAAAGTACAATAGTTAGTAGGAGTTGGGAGGATTTGCAGAATATTTCTGTGTATATTTGCCGACTATGATTTTTTTATTGTGGTAAAATATATATACACATATAACAAAACATTTTCCATTTCAACATTCTGTTGTGTGTACAGTTTACTGACATTAATTATGATCATCGATGTCACGGATTGAACTGTGTCCCCCAAAAATATGTGACAGCTTGGTTAGGCCATGATTCCCAGTATTGTGTGGTTGTCCTCCATTTTGTGACTGTAATTTTATATTAAAGAGGATTAGGGCGGGATTGTAACACCGTTACTAAGATCACATCCCTGATCCAATGTAAAGGGATTTTCCCTGGGGTGTGGCCTGCACCACTTTTTATCTTACAAGAGATAAAACGAAAGGGAAGCAAGCAGAGAGGGGGACCTCATACCACCAAGAAAGCAGTGCTGGGAGCAGAGCGTGTTGTTTGGACCTGAGGTTTCTGCGCAGAGAAGCCCCTAGACCAGGGGAAGATTGATGACAAGGACCTTCGTCCAGAGTGGACAGAGAAAGACTTTCCCTGGAGCTGATGCCCTGAATTTGGACTTCTAGCCTACCAGACTGTGAGAGAATAAACTTCTGTTTGTTAAAGGCATCCACTTGTGGTATTTCTGTTATATCCGCACTAGACGACTAAGACAATCATGTTGTGCAACCATCACCACTATCCATTTCCAAATTTTTCCATCACCCTTAACAGAAGCTCAGTGTCCCTTCTAAGCAATGACTTCCTTTTCTCCTCCCTCTCAGTCCTGGTAACCACTAGTAAGCTTGGTCTCTGTACGTTTGCCGACTATAATTTTACAACCTCAGCGTAGTGTCTCAGGGAGACTCTAGCTACATCTTATTTTCCAAAAATACTCCTGGGTGATGGCTTCTTTCCCACCTTTTTGAAATGTTACCTTACCAGCTTCCATTTTTCCAGTCTCCTATAACTCAATCAAAAGTCAGCAGTTACATATCCAAGGGCAAGCTCTCTCTCCAGTGTAGATTTTTAATGAAACACAAATATGTGCATGCAAGTTCCAGCAATAGTTCCGCACTATGCAAATTGTGTTGGAAGAGGAAGCATTTACATATGTTTGCATCAGTTGTTTCAAAGCAAAGCATGAAAATGCTTCCAGTCTTGCCAATGCCTTAGAGCAAATGAAAACATTCTTAGAGTTGAGTTAGATTCATGACTGGGAGAACAGCTATTTCCCTAATTTTGGGGAAAAGAAGTTTACAGGTTTCATTTTTTTTTTATAATAGACATTTATTTCTTATCTAAAAATGAGAATAACAAATGTACCTGTCTGTCTTAAATTGGGTATAAAGACCTGTCCATAAATATGCAATTAAAGAGAAAACTTAATTATTATAAGCACTTAATATCTCAAATGCAGATCGTTATACAGTCTGCAACTGACCCTAGAAATTTTTGTATGAAAAATAAAATTAGTGATGGAGGAATAAAAGACACTTGATGATATCTAGGAACCCTGGTGGTGCAGTGGTTAAGAGCTTGGCTGCTAACCAAAAGGTTGGCAGTTGGAATCCACCAGCCACTCCTTGGAAACCCTATGGGGCAGTTCTACTCTGTTCTATAGGGTCACTGTGAGTTGGAATTGACTTGATGGCAACGGGTTTGGTTTTTTGTTGTTTTGTGTTTTTTTTAGTGATATCTAAGCAAGAGTTTTAGAGACAGCCAATTCTTGCCCAAGATGCACAAGTAAAGAGTATAGCAGTAGGGATCTTTGTATTTTCTAAGTAAAAAGATACCAAAAAAAAACAACAAAAAAAAAAACTGCTCTAACATTGCTTAAGAATGATAATACTATTATACACATATGCTGGATAAGTTTACGGCCGCCTTCACTAAAGAAGACTTTTTCCAAATTAAAAAAGGCATTTTTTTTTTCCTAAGTCAGCATTTGTGTTTGCTCCTGAAAACTCTGAACAAAAAATGAAAAAAGAAAGCAAATGAGAGTTGCACACACGTGGTACATTTCCTGTGCTGGGCTACCCCTCACCTGCTGGCCCTCACTGCCACCACCTAGCACAGCATGGCCTCGTAGGAATGGAGCCACACAGCATTTCTACCGCTGTGTCTGGGCTCTCTGCTGTTCTAGAGCTGTTGTACTGAGGATAGCAGGCTGTACACCTCTGGTTCTGCATCCGACTACATTGGGAGCCATGTACTGAGACCAGGTGGAGACTGGGCCTGAAGTTTAACGCACGTGGATACTCTCTCCCCCTAGTCCCATGATCCATGCCCTCCCCTAATTCAGAACTCTGCTCCAACATCACCTCACCAGACTTATCTGATTGCCCCACCGTGTCCCCATGTCCCTCTATCCCCTTCCCTGCGTCAGTCTCCTTTTGTTAGCACGTGTCACTACCTGCCATATTGTTCTTTTACCGTCAGTCCCTCTTTCTAGAATGCAGCATTCCATTAGAACAGAGACTGTTTTTGTTCACTGCTGTATCCCGCCTACCTGGGTGGCGTAAATGGTTAACTTGCTTGGCTGCTAACTGACAGGATGGAGGTTCAAGTTCACCCAGAGGCACTGCAGAAGAAATTCCTGGCAATCTACTTCCAAAAAATCAGCCATTGAAAATCTTATGGAGCACAGTTCTTCTCTGACACACATGGGGTCTCCGTGAGTTGGGATCAACTTGACGGTAACTCTTTTTTTTTTTTTTAACTGATGCTGTACCCCTAGGACCTGGACGGTGCTTGGTGTATAGAAGGTACTCAAACATTTTTGTTGAATGAGTGCATAATTGCATGTATAAAATAGAAACACATCTGCTTCTCAATGACATTGCGGAAATGTCCACCAGAGAATGCAGCCTTCAGATTAGTTGGGTAATAATTTATATAACGGCTATTGTTCTGAACACTTAGAGAATATCAGGAATTCTTCTATACATTTCTGATAAATACAGAGTATGAACAACAGATGACTGTGCTGTAGTGTGGAGAAATCCCAACTGGGAAAACTGAACCTATTCTGTCTTCAGAATCTATAGATGGATGCTCTCAAGATGATCAATTTGGCATCCTGGCGGAGGGACAATGTTACCAGCTTCATGTATACATCACTGAGCTGATCACTGTATTTATTATATTTAATTATCATAATTCTGTGCAGAGATTTATGTTTTAAATCGTGAGATCAATAATTATTCAAATAAGTGGTATGGAGAAAGATAAGGAATTGGGTTAGAGGGAGCCAAACCAGTAATAGTCAATGAGAAGAATTTCTTGCAGAAAAATGTGAAATAATTAACGAGTGAATTACATAATGTGAGTGTTACTTGCCATTGTTAGTTGCCTTGGAGTCAACTCCAGCTCATGGCAAACCCA
>NW_004444008.1:1840523-1842582 GCF_000243295.1 Trichechus manatus latirostris | reverse complement strand
CAGTGGAATATGACCAGGAGTGATGTACTGGCCCATGGAATATGACCAGTGGAATATCTGGCCATTGGAATATGACCAGGAGTTCTGTGTGCCACTCCCAGGCTTGACCCATGGAAACCACCCAAGTGTGCTCCTCACCTTCTTCTCTTCCGGCTGAATAGAGAGGACTCCAAGGAGGTAGAGGAAGGTGGAGTCACAGATGGAATGAGTATGGTCCCCTGAATGACATATGGAGCAGATTCAACACTGTTGCCCTCCACCCTGGCCAAGCACGCAAAGCACTGGAATATGAGTGAGAGACAAACTGTCATTGCCTCTGGCCACTTGAATTTGGAGACTGTTTGTTTCACAGTTAACCTATCTTAACTAATACAATGAGAGTTAGTACTTTTCCTGAAGCTCTTAACTTAGCCTTCAGCAAAAAACCACTTGATAGTGCATCAGTTACTGTCTTAGGTTTGAGGCAATATCTCTCAGTCCCAAACGAAAAACCATTTCCAAACATCAAGTCCACTATCCTTTCTTGCTCATGACCCACAGCCCTTCTCTCTCATAAAGCCAAGCTTCAGGTAACATGGTGACTTCTGAGCCTGAAATGAGGTCACAGCGGGCTGTGTGGTCACAAAAGGATTTCCTGGTAACTAACAGACATGCTTCATCAGTGGGGGACGGTGCAGAATGGGGTGGAGGCCTGGGTCTGATAGCTTGGCTGGGTGGTTTTGGTGCTGGAGGGCATTGTAGCCACGTCTGGAGCAGATTAACAAGAAATGCAAATTCCCCTCCGAAAATAGATCCCAGGAAATTGGGAACTTTTCAAATTACTTTCCATAGGAATTGCCATGATGCCCGAAGCTGTAATTAAAAAGACTTCTGAACTCCAGCTAGGTATGAAGTTAAAAATGTCTACAGCCCTTCTTGCAGTTGCTGCGCGGGAATAACAACTAATGATTTAAAGGAAAAAAATAAGACTTAGGGTTGTTTTCCCTTACAGAAGTCTAGAACAATCTCTAATTTTTTTTCTCTATTCCTTGATTTATAAAAATCACCTTTCCAGGAAGATAATCCTGAACTTTATGCAAGATTAAATATGTGAAAATAGGCAGAAATTTTGGGGGGAATGAAAATAGGAAAGAGGAGAGACTCACTATCAGATATTAAAATGTATTATGAAGCAACAATGACTAAAACTGAGTGATACTGGCCCCCTCAAAACAGAGAAGTAAATGGAGAGTCCAGAAAAAGACTGGTGTATGTAAAATCATTTCGGTATTTAAATCAATGGAGAAAGTAGGGATCATTTGATGGATGTTACTGGGATAAGTGGCTAACTCGCTAGGGGAAGATAAAGTTAGATTCCCATTATCTCAGAATTTACAAAACAAGTGTTGGTGAAGATATGGAACAATTGGAACTTGCCTTCCTTGCTGGTGGGAGTTCACATGATGCAGGCATTCTGGAAAATACTTTGTCTGCGGATTATAAAGTTAAACATAGCGATTTACCCCTGAGAAATGAAAACATATGTCCACAGAAAGACTTGTACAAGAACATTCATAGCAGCTCTATTCATAATAGCCCAAACCATGAAAGAACCCCATTGTCCACCAGGAGATGGATGGATAACCACACTGAAATTCATTCATACACTAGATTATGACTCAGGATTAATGGCAATAAGTTACTGCTACACGAAACAATGGAGTCTCTGGGTGATGCAAATGGTTAATGTACCTGGCTGCTAACCGAAACGTTGGAGGTCAACTCCACCCAGAGGCATCTCAGAAAAAAGGTCTGGTGATCTACTTCCAAAAAACCAGCCGTTGAAAATCCTGTGGAGCACAGTTCTACTCTGACACACATGGGGGCTCCATGAGTCAGAATTGACTCAAAGGGAACTGGTTTTGGTTTTACTGTGTCCCAATTCTATGCCTGGGTAATAACGCCTATTTTCTTAGTCATCTAGTGCTGCTATAACAGAAATACCACAAGTGGATGGCTTTAACAGAGAGAAGTTTATTCTCTCACAGTCCAGTGGGCTAGAAGTCCAAATTCAGGGCAC
>NW_004444008.1:1838102-1840105 GCF_000243295.1 Trichechus manatus latirostris | reverse complement strand
TCCCCTGACTCCCAGCTCTGATTGCAAAAGCTTTGCAAGGTTCTGCCATGCAATATGTTCCTTACCAAGTTCTATCACGCCATACTTTAGCATCCCATTTTCTTCTCAGAATCCCATGATGATAAGTTCTTAAGGGTGATGCCTAGCAGAGTTCTTGGCATATGCAAAGTGTTCCATAAATATTTCTTGAATGTCTTATTGAGTGAGTGTTATGGATTGAATTGTGTCCCCCCAAAAGATATGTTCAAGTCTTAATCCCAAGTACCTATGAACATCTTTGAAGATGTTACTAGTTAACATGAGGTCTTGCTGGAGTAGGGTGGGTCCTAATCCTATATGACTGATGTCTGTATATAAAGAGAAGAAGTGATGCAGAGACAGAGAGACAGAGAGACAGAGAGACAGAGGGGAAAGACAGCCATGTGACAGATGTAGAGATTGGAGTGATGCAGCCACAAGCCAAGGATCATCAAGGATTGTCAGGAATCACCAGAGCTAGGAGAAGAGACAAGAGTATCTTGTGCCACCTAAAAAGATATGTTCAAGTCCTAGTCCCTAATACCTGTGAATGTGACCTTGTTCGGAAATAAGGTCTTTTGACAATGTTATCGGTTAACATGAGGTCATACTGCAGTAAAGTGGGCCAATGCAGGGAGATGGTCCTCATGCCCCCGTTTTGTGCTGCAGATGAAGGACCTGCTGGCCGCGAGGGACACACATGATTGGAGCCGACCTCACTCTCTCTTCACTATGTGAGTAAATTTTTGTTCCACCCAGTGCCTGCGTGTGAGTTGTGTCTTTCTTGGTAACGCCAACACCTGTGAACTATGCAGTGGGCTACTATCCTCCATGTGGTGAGACTCCTCACCTGGAGGTGGTCACAGGTGTTTCTTGCTCAATATGAACATTTTTGTTCTTGTATTGACTCCATTAACCTTCACAATATCCCTGTGAAGTAAGAATTATTAATCCCTTTTTGCAGATGGGGAGCCTGAGAGAGGTTAAGCAACTTCTCCAAGGGCATCCAGTGAGCAGGGGAACAGGCAGAGTGCAAACCCAGTGTCTGGCCCTAGGATCCATGCTCTTAACCTTTATACCCATGGTTTTATACTTTTGTGTGCAGAAGATTCACTGTGAAGGTTTGTAAAGCACAGATTCCTGGACTCCATGCCCAGAGAGTTTGACCCAGCAGTTAGCAATGGGTCCGGTGGCATGTGGATTCAACGAGCTCACAGGTCTGAGAAGTACACATTGGGTAGCTCTGCCCTTTATGCACTCTGGAATTAAATCCAGCAAATAATAATGAGTTGGTTACCTACAGCAAATTAATTTACCCTAAATGACTTGCTATTGATACACCAGTAACTGGTACAAAGTTGGTTGGTAGTCCAATTAAAAACCTGTTACCCATTCAAGTATCTTGCAGCAAGTATGAGATAACGTGTTCTCATGGCAAGCCTGCTGGAAGTCTAGAGAAATGGAAACCAAGGTATATCCTTCACTGTAAACCATCCAGGGTGAAAACGACCATGACAGGTCAACATGGTCTTCTCATCATGAGAACATCCTTTTCAAAGCCTAGAAAGACCCAGTGTGAACACAGCATCCACAAAGTCCTTCAGTCCCCTTACTCTCAAGCTACATCCTGCTTTGCCAGGAGAGGTTGCCTTGGATACAGGCATCCTTCTGCCTGTACAGTGTCTCTCCTGTGGCAAATTAGAAAATTGGCATTCAGGCATAATAAATATGTCTGTTATTAATTTTCTAGCAAGTCTCAAAATCCCAGCATTGGATACCCTCTGTGAAAACTGATAAAACCACTTTCTGGAATCTCGGAGTAGACAGTTGAACCCTAGACTGATGGTGAGTACATGTACACACAGGGACCCAGGGCTCCTGCCCCCGGGAAAGGGAAGTATCCTCCTCTCTCCAAAGACACTTGACTACAGTGAGTGAGGTTGGTTTCAGAAAGGCTATCTCAACATCCCTAGCTATAGACGGTA
>NW_004444008.1:1834892-1836719 GCF_000243295.1 Trichechus manatus latirostris | reverse complement strand
ATTCTCCTTTGCTCCAGCCGAGATGGGACCAGTAGATGTACCTTAGATGGCTACTCGCAGGCTTTTGAGACCCAGACGCTACTCATAACAGTAGGATGTAGAACATTTTCTTTATAAACTATGTTATGCCAATTGAACTAGATGTCCCCTGAGACCATGGTTCCCAGCACTCAGCCCAGTAACTCCCTCCCTCAGGGAGTTTGGATTTTTCTGTGGAGTTTCTATGACTTTGCCTTGATTAAGTTGTGCTGACTTGACCCAGTATTGTGTACTGTCTTACCCTTCACCAAAGTTACCACTTATCTACTACTTGGTTAGTGTTTTTTCCCTCCTCACTTCTCCCCTACTCGTAATCTTCAAAGATTGTTTCTTTTCTCTGTGTAAACCTTTTCATGAGTTTTTATAATAGTGATCTCATACAGTATTTGTCCTTCTGTGATTGACTTATTTCACTCAGCATAATGCCTTCTAGATTCATCCACATTGTGAGATGTTTTACAGATTCATCATTGTTCTTTATCATTGTGTAGTATTTCACTGTGTAAAATATTTTTTAAAAATCGTTAAAAGGTATGATGGAACATCCCGAAATATTTCTAAACTAACACACCAAAACTAAGGCCTAGTTAAGATCCTCATCCTTCCCTATACAGAATGCCCCTCAGTGATCACTGAGGTTCCCAGATCTCCTAATCTCTTCCTTCCTGAGATCACATCTCAAAGATGCCCAGCCTGGGAAGGGAACTCCAATGTCCATGACATCCATAGACCCATCACTTTAATCATTCTATGCCTCTACGTAGTCTGGGGCAGTCATGTCCTAATCCCTGGACCTTGTGACTATGTCATCTTACAGATGTGGTCAGGGTTAGGCGTCTCGAGATAGAAGATTGTCCTGGCTTATCCAGGTGGGCATATCTAATCACACAAGTTCTTAAAATAGAGGAGGAAGGCAGAAGAGTGGGTGAGAGATGGCACCATAAGAAGGACTGGATGCCTTGTTGCTGGTTCTTCAATGTAGGGACAATGCACAAGGGCCAGAGAGAGGCCTCTGGGAGCTAAGGGCAGCCCTGGCTGATGACAAGCAAGGAAACGGGGACCTCAGTCCTATAACCCCAGGAAATGGATTCTGCCAACATCTAAGTAGGAACAAATTCTCCCTGGAGCCTCCAGAAGGAACGAAGCCCTGCCCACACCTTGATTTTACCCAGGTGAGATCCATATACTGGATTTCTGACCTGCAGAACTGTAAGGTAATAAGTTTGTGATGCGTTACCCCGCTAGGTCTGCAGTAATTTGTCACGGCAACAATAGAAAATGAATACATTGTTCTCCTTCCAAGTTTTCTTTTTGATTACAAACTTTCCCCTTTACCCGATTTTTTCTACCTGGCTGTGGCCCCTAATCAGCCTGAACTCTGGTCCCTTCTCCTAAAGACACTTTCCTCCTCAAATGAGATAATTTACAAAGCTCCTCATAACTTTTTACATTAAAATTTTCAAGTTAAAAGCAACAGTGGATCTTCATGCTGCATTTCAGCCTGAATGAGTCGGGCTTGCCTAATCACATGGATTTGTTTAGGAATGACATCATCCCAGATTCTGAAAGGCAATTGGACACTCTCGTCTCTGACCCTGAAGGTGACCGCAATCACGTCTGGAAATTGCTGCAGAGTGTGTTCTGGAATGCATCGGAACAAAGAAGAAAAACAAAGATACTGATCTTCTGACCCTACAATCTGGTTCTAATCGCATTTGTTGAAAGAAGAATCGGCTATTAGGGAATAATTTCCTCAAGCACATTTTGAAGACCCCTTTAATGTATCCA
>NW_004444008.1:1825331-1834349 GCF_000243295.1 Trichechus manatus latirostris | reverse complement strand
AGAATCGACAACTTTGAATCATGGCGTTGGCAAAGAATATTGAATATAACATGCACTACCAAAAGAATGAACAAATCTGTCTTGGAAGAAGTACAACCAGAATGCTCCATAGAAGTGAGGATGGCAAAACTTTGTCTCACATATTTTTAATATGATATCAGGAGGGATCCGTCCCTGGAGAAGGACATAATGGTTGGTATCATAGAGGGTTACCGAAAAAGAGGAAGACCCTCAACAAGATGGATTGACACACTGGCTGCAACAGTGGGCTCAAGCATAACAAGGATTGGAGGATGGCGCAGGATCGGGCAGTGCTTTATTCTGCTGTACATAGGGTTGCTATGAGTTGGAACCAACTCCATTGCACCTACTAATAACAACAACGTGGTGGTGGTGTAGTCAGTTGCTGTCAAGTCAGCTTTGACTCATGGTGATCACATGTATAACAGAGGGAAACATCGCTCAGTCCTGTGCCATCTTTATGATTGTTGTTATGTGTGAGCTGATTGCTGCAGCCACTGTGTCAATCCATCTTATTGAGGGTCTTCCTCATTTTCATCTCTACTTTCCATATGTGTATGGCATATGTATATATGTGTATCTGTATATATACATGTAAATTTCTATATACATACATACTGATAGAAGTACACACACACCCCTCAATCGGGATAGGCCAGGTTATGCTGCATCTGTTATCCATTGCTGCATGCAAATTACCCATACTTAGTGACTCAAATCAACAAAAGCGTATTTGCTCACAGTTGTACAGGTCAGCAGTGTGGACTGGGTTCAGCTGAAGGTTCTTCTATTGGCTTTGCCTGAGCTCACTCATGTGGCTGCAATCATCTGGTTGCTCAGCTGTCATCAAATGGTCCAAGGTGGCACCATTCACAGGCCTGAAGGCTGACGCTGGATCTCAGCTGGGCTTTCTGCAATGGTCTCTTCCTTGAGCTTCATGTGGAGTTCTTGAGGCAGCAAGGGAGCAGAAGTCTCAAGGCCCTGGGTGGCCTGGGCTCAGAAATCCCTTGTGTCCCTCCTCAGTTCCGAGTGTCAAGAACAGCCTTGTTGTGGTACAGAAAGGGAAAGTGCCCTTGGCAAGAAACCCTACAGGTCACATTGTGAAGGGGTGCACATGCAGAGATGGGGCACAATCCCCAAACCTGCAAGGTCTATTTCTATTCATGCTACTGTGTGCTGTGGTCAGCTGGGGATTTTGCCACATTACTCCTCACTCATACAGACAGGATGGTGGGCCCTCTCTCCTGCAGACCCAGGAAAAGACTTCAGGGAGGTGTCTCCAAGGCATAGCTTCCAGCATCACAGCAACACCCAAGCTACCACTGTTTGACAAACTGACAGATGTGTGGTGGAGTTCTCAATCAGCTTTGGGTAATAGGCCCTGTAGTGTGTTGAATGTTGAGCCCCAAAAAGATATGCCTAAGTTCTGACCCCTGGAAACTGTGCTTGGGACTTTATTTGGGAGAAGGGTCTTTGCAGTTGTAATCAAGTGAAGGATTTGGGGATGAGATCATTCTGGATTACCTTAGTGGACCTTAAATTCAATGAGAGATGTCCTTATAGGAAACAGAAGAGAAGAAGAAAAGGTGATGAGAAGACAGAGGCAGAGATTGGAGTGATGCGCCTAGAAGCGAAGGAATGCCTGGGGTCACCGGAAGCTGGAAGAGAGGCATCGAATGGATTCTCCCCTAGAGTCTTCAGGAAGATCCAGCCTGCCAACGCCTTGATTTTGGACTCTGTCCTCCAGAACTGCCAGAGAATAGATGTCTGTTGCTTTAAGCCACCCAGTTCGTGATAATTTGTTACCGCAGCCCAAGGACACTAAGACAGCCCCCCGCGTTATTCCTATACCTGCTATCGCAGTGTCCCTCCCTGACTCCCTCCTCATCTGCATTCCCAACAGTCCTCCGCAGAGCTGTACTATCTGAAATGACACTGTGTAGAGTCTCTGGGCTTCTTGACTTCTGTAGAAAAGCAGAGGTTGTCACATCAAGCACATCAGACATCACCTCTCATGAGGTGCAGGCATGCATGTTACACACACATGTTCTGGCTCTCATTTGCACAAACCGGGCAAATGGTCCAGAGTTCAAGTATGAATGAGCCACAAACAGCTACATGAGCACATGGGCTATGAACTGCTCTACATTCGACACCTGTTTTCATTTGCTTTGCTCCTCGTCTGTTTCCCAGGGTTGAAACTTGCCTCTAGAAGACGCCACAGTCTGGTATCGGTGAATTTTCTTCTGCCCATTAAAACACAAATTCATACTTCTATGCAATGTGTGATAGATTTGGGTAAACGGTGGTATTTTTGTCTCTCAATTTCTTACTGGTTTAATTTTAGCCTGCATTGTCTATCAAAATTCTGCCTATTTCTCCAAGTTCAAAGAAGGTGCACTTCTCTCATCCAGAGTGTCCTCTTTTTCCTCCTCTCCACTCTTACAGTGTTTTTTAATACCTGTAATAACAACTACGTTTATTGAACGCTTACTATGTTCCAGGCACATGCAGAACTGTCTTATCGTGGCTTCCTGGAGCACACATCAGTCCCTCTTTACAGGAGAGGAGGCAACTTGGCAGGGCTCAGAAACTTGCCTAAGGGTATTGCATTTGTATGCTATGGCTATGTACCAAAATACCACACACTTAGCACCTTAGAACAAACCCCATTTATCATCTCACACTTCTGTGGGTCAGAGGTCATCACAACATGGGTGGGGTCTCTGCTCAGGGTCTTCCACAGCTGAATAAAGGTGCTGGCCAGCCTGCATTCCTTTCAGGAGACTCTATGGGCAATCTGTTCTAGGCTCATTCTTGTTGGCAGAATTCAGCTCTTTGCAGGTATAAGACTGAAGTCCCCTTGTCCTTGGCACCTGGCCTCCTCCACCTTCAAGCCAGCCACAGCACACTGAATGCTTCGCATGCTTTGACTCTGACTTCCCTGTCTACCTCTGCTTTTAAGGGCTCATGGAATTACATGCGGCCTACCCAGACGATCCAGGATAATCTTCTATCTTAAAGCCAACTGTTTGATGCTGTTGTTGTTGCTGTCGTGGAGTTGGCCCCTATTTATGGTGATCTCACCATTCACAATGGAATGAAACACTGCCTGATCCTGTGCCATCCCCATGATGGGTTGCAGATCAGACTGCTGTGCTCCAAAGTGTTTTCACTGGCTGATTTTCAGAAGTCGATCACTAGGCCTTTCTTCCTAGTTTGTCTTAGTCTAGAAGCTTCACTGAAATCTGTTCAGTGTCATAGCAACATGCAGGTCTCCACTGACCGATGGGTGGTGGCTGCCCATGAGGTGTATTGACTGGTAATCAAACCCATGGAAGTCGAGAATTCTGGCACTGAACCACCACTGCCTCATGGCTAACTAATTAGTAGCCTTAATTACGTCAGCAAAGTTCTATTTGTTCATCACTTTCCCAATCTTCTCAGGCCGTAATTCTGCCTACCACGGTCATTCACAATTAATAAGAGACACAGCTGGGTTTTTAACCCAAATCATCTTTAGTCTTTCAAAGTGTCCTGCATCCTCCCTAACACTCACCTTAGCCTAAATCTGCAGTGAGGAAGCAAAAGCAGTGAATTCTGTGGATGCCAGTGAGTCAGGAGAGTATGATGTCTGAGACAACAGACTCTGGGTGGCCCTGCCTGGGGTCAGATCCTCAGTTTTCTCATCTGTGGAATGGGTATAAGATCAGTGTCTTCCTTGTCAGGCTGTTATGAGGATTACATGATTTATATTTATTTGTGAAGTGTTGAGAACATTGCCTGGCACATGGTAAGCATTGTAGATGTGATTTTAAATAAAAAATAAGTGAACATAGGGCGAGAGAGAGGACAGTTGCTGAAAAGGCATTTCTTCCATTTTATTGTACCAGGATAATTCATAATTTTTTAAAAGGTGACAAATGTGTGATTACAACATTGCCCTGCTTTTGAGACAATAGTGTAAAGTGTATCCTCGCCAGGTTTCAACCTCCTTTTGAGCAGGGAATATGATTTACACACATTAGATGCATTGGTGCTAACTAATCAACTGAATCTGATCCAGGAAAATTATTTCAAGTGGACTGCATGATTTTCTTTTTGAGTGTTGTTGAATTTTGGTGTTGCCTATTTCCAGACAAGTTACTGGTAGTAAAATAATGATAAAAACAGATTTTCCCATTTTTAAAAGGAATTTGGAGAGAGTTCTATTTATTGGAGCAGCTTCTCTGGCTTTCAGCAAAATCACAAAACAATTAAGAAACAGCTAAAACAACCTCTGTGACTGAAGACCTTTTATGTAACGATGGCATTATAGCTGACTTACCTATAGACAGTTGACTCTGATGCATAACAAGAAAGTCTGTAAAGCTCACATCTGCCCCAAAATGCTCTGTCCCCTGGCTTACCAGAGCTATCGAAACTGCCCTTTTGGGAGTCACACCTTAACCTCTATAAAATATCTCTATTAATAGTCATGATATCTGGGACAAGCGGGGGGCTGCATGCATGAAATAACACCCAGTAGTTTTCCAGAAAGGAGCCCTTGTGGCGCAGTGGTTCAGTTCTCAGCTGCTAACCAAAAGGTGGGAGATACGAACCCACCAGCCGCTCTGTGGGAGAAAGATGTGTCAGTCTGCTTCCATAAAGATTACAGCTGGGAAACCGAATGGAGTAGCTCTATTCTGTCCCATAGGGTCACTATTAGTTGGTATTGACTTGATGGCAATGAGCTTTAGTTTACCAGATGACTGCGAGCAAAGCAGCAACTATTGTGTTCTTGGCATTTATGGTGGTGTTGTTAGGTGCCCTCAAGTCAGTTCCGACTTACAGTGACCCCATGTACAACAGAATAAAACACTGCCAGGTCCTGCATCATCCTCACAATTGTTGTTATGCTTGAGCCCATTGTTGCAGCCACTGTGTCAGTCTATTTCGTTGAGGGTCTTCTTCTTTTTTGATGACCCTCTACTCTACCAGGCATGATGTCCTTCTCCAGGTACTGACCCCTCCTGATAACATGGCCAAATTATGTGAGACATGGTCTCACCATCCTTGCTTCTAAGGAGCATTCTGTCTGTACTTCTTCCAAGACAGATTTGTTCCTTCTATTGGCAGTCCATGGTATACTCAATATTTCCCCTCAACACCATAACTCAAAGGCATCAATTCTTCTTCGGTCTTCCTTATTCATTGTCCAGCTTTCACATCCATATGAGGTGACTGAAAATACCATGGCTTGGGTCAGACACACCTTAGTCCTTAAAGTGGTGTCTTTGCTTTTTAACACTTTAAAGAGGTCTTTTGCAGTAGCTTTGCCCAATGCAATGAGTCTTGATTTCTTGACTGCTGCTTCCACAGGTGTTGATTGTGGATCCAAGTAAAATGAAATCCTTAACAACTTCAATCTTTTCTCTGTTTATCATGATGTTGCTTATTGGTCCAGTTGTGAGGATTTTTGATTTCTTTATGTTAAGGTGTAATCCGTACTGAAGGCTGTGGTCTTTGATCTTCATCAACAAATGCTTCAAAATCCTCCTCACCTTCAGCAAGCAAGGTTGTGTCATCTGCTTATCACAGATTGTCAGTGAGCCTTCTTCCAATCTTGATGCCACCTTCTTCATTATATAGTCCAGCTTCTCGGGTTATTTGCTCAGTATACAGAGTGAATAATTACAGTGAAAGGATGTAACCCTGAGGCACACCTTTCCTAATATTAAATATTAAAGTGTTCCCTTGTTCTGTTTGAATGACTGCCTTCTGGTCTACATACAGGTTCCTCATGAGCACAATTAGGTGTTCTGGGATTCCTATTCTTTGCAATGTTATCCATAATTTGTTATGATCCACAGAGTCAAATGCCTTTGCACAGTCAATAAAACACAGTAAACATCTTTCTGGTATTCTCTGCTTTCAGTCAAGATCCATGTGACATCAGCAATGATATCCCTCATTCTATGTCCTCTTCTGAATCAGGCTAGAATTTCTGGCAGTTCCTTGTTGATGTACTGTTGCAACTACTTTTGAATGATCTTCAGCAAAATTTCACTTGTGTGTGATATTAATGATATTGTTCGATAATTTTCTCATTCTATTGGATCACGTTTCTTTGGAATGGGCACAAATATGGATCTCTTCCAGTCGGTTGGCCAGGCAGCTGTCTTCCAAATTTCTTGGCATAGACAAGTGAGTGCTTCCAGTGCTGCATCCATTTGTTGAAACATCTCAGTTGGTATTCCGTCAATTCCTGGAGGCTTGTTTTTCGTCAATGCCTTCAGTGCAGCTTGGACTCCTTCCTTCAGTACCACCTGTTCTTCATCATATGTTACCTCCTGAAATGGATGAAAGTTGACCAGTTCTTTTTGGTACAGTGGCTCCATGTATTCCTTCCATCTTCTTTTCATGCTTCCTGTGTTGTTTAATATTTTCCTCATAGAATCCTTTAATAATGCAACTTGAATTGTCTTGTCATTTCTTTCAACTTGAGAAATGCCAAGTGTGTTCTTCCCCTTTGGTTTTCTAATTCTAAGTCTTTGCATATTTCATTATAATACTTCAGCTGACAGCAAAATTGCAATTTATACTTAGAGAAAACAGGTTCTTACACTTGTAAAGCCTTAATACTAAGTGATAGTAGAATAAAAATATGTTGTACACCTTCAAATAACTGTTGTTAGGTTGGGTGACACTGAGTCAGTTTCAACTCACAACTACCCCATGTGACAAAGTAGAACTGCCCTGTAGGGTTTCCTAGGCTATAATTGTTGTCAGAGCAGATTGCCAGGTTTTTTCTCTTGTGGAGCTGCTGGGTGGGTTCAAACTGCCAAACTTTCAATTTTAACAACTGTGCCACCAGGGAACCTCTTCGAATCATCAGAGGGGAAAAAACCCCCAATGGAAACACAATAAAGATCAGCAGATAGTAGGAAAACAAAAAAAGGGAAAGAGAAAACAAGCAACAAGAAAGCAGAAGTAAGAACTAACAGTTTGGTCACAATAATAAACATGAGTTGAACTCAAAAACAGACTCAGAAGAGAGCAAACTCTTCTACATGCTGTCCAAAGGGACACGCCTAAAATAAAACAACATATGGTTTAAAAACAAAAAGGACACAGTATACAAGCCAAATGAAGTCAGAGAAGAGCAGGAGTAACCAATATTAATAAAAAGGTCAAGTTCAAGCAAAATTTTAAAAACATGATTAAAAATGGACATTACATGTTCATAACAGGTGTGTTATAAAATAAGAAGAGATGAGTCACAGAACACTGTTTGTTGATTTATTGAGTCTATTCTTCTCTACAAATATTTAATGTGTGCCATTACCAGAGAGATGTTTCCCTGCGTTGTACCGACTATGCAACAGCACTCGACTGTGTGGCTCATAACAAATTATGGATGACTTTACAAAGAATGGGAATTTCAGATCATTTAATTGTGCTCATGAGGAACCTGTAGATGGATCAAGAGGGAGTCGTTGGAACAGAAGAAGGGGATACTGTGTGGTTCAAAATTGGAAAAGGCGTGCACACCAGGGTTGTATTGACTCCATCTAACAACAACAACCACAGTTTTGAAAATCATTTCTTATTCAAACTACTGCAATACCGCCTCCTCTCCCACTTCCACTCCATTTCTCATGTAACTCAGAAAGTCATCATGCAAAAATTAAATTAGATCATGAAAATTCCAGGGTTAAAATCCTTTAATGTTTCCTATTACTTACAGGATAAAATCAAAACTCCATCTCCAGCACTGAATACCATCCCTTCTCTCCCTCTCCTTTCCAGCTCACACTGTGTTCAACACTGTTGGGGATTTCTCACGGTTCCTCAGAAAAAACGCCATGTCCTTACACAATCCCTTGCCTTTGTCCATGTTTCCTCAGCCTGGCAATTCCACTACCTCAGGTCTTTCCTGACAAATGGCTCATCTTGGAAGATTCCGCTTAGTGTTCCCTCCTCAGAGCCAAGACCCTGACCCTTCCAAAATGGGCTGACTGGACGCCTGTCTCTGTACAGCTTGGCTATTGTTGTTGTTACTTGCCACTGAGTCAGCTCTGACTCATGTGTAACCATCGATAACAAGGTCCTGCACCATCTTCTTGATCCTTGATATGTTTGAATCCATTGTGGTGGCCACTGTGTATTTTGAGTGACTTCTAACCTAGTGGGCTCATCTTCCAACACTATATTGGACAATGTTTGTTGTGATCCATAGGGTTTTCACTGGCTGATTTTCAGAAGTAGATCACCAAGCGCCTTTTTGCTTAGTCTGTCTTAGTTTGGAAGCTCCATTGAAACCTGTCCACCATCAGTGACCCTCCTGGTACTTGAAATACCGGTGGCATAACTTCCAGCATCACAAACACGTGCAAGCCACCACAGTACACCAGACCGACAGAAGGGTGGTGGGATTTGCCTATGGCAGAGTGCTATGTAGTGGGCAGCCTCGCTGTTCAGTGTGTCCCGTGGAGCAGCACCTCTGGCACCATGGGAACTTGTTAGAAATGCAGAATCTTACGCCGCCCCAAACCTACAGACTCAGAATCTATGTTTGAGCAAGA
Source organism: Trichechus manatus latirostris (assembly GCF_000243295.1). Lineage (NCBI taxonomy): Eukaryota > Metazoa > Chordata > Mammalia > Sirenia > Trichechidae > Trichechus > Trichechus manatus. Next base: position 1,825,761 of record NW_004444008.1, on the reverse strand, counting down.
TTCCCAGAGGGTTGTAGTCATGTCAACGTTTGAAAAGCTTTGAGGATCCAGAGTTTAGTTCTGAGTGCCCAGCACACGTGCTCTGATGGTTTTTATTTTAATTTTTTTATTGTTGTAATTAAATGAAGTTCACATTTCATGTTAGTCTCCCATACAGAATTTTTTTTTACATACATTGTTATGAGACCCCAACCGCTCACCCCATTCTGCGACTGCACATTCCTCCCCTCCGCCCCTGATTCCCCATGAACATTCAACCAGCTCCTAACTCTCTCTGCCTTCCCATCTCACCTCTGGACAGAAACAGCCCTTTGGTCTCTTGTATCTACTTGTCTAAGAGGCACATTCTTCACAAGTATCACTTTATGTCCCACAGTCCAGTCCAATCCCTGTCTGAAGAGTTGGACTCCGAAATTGTTTTAGTTCTGGG
>NW_004444008.1:1812392-1818814 GCF_000243295.1 Trichechus manatus latirostris | reverse complement strand
AAATCCCCGTGAATGGGTGCACGCATGTACTTATCCTAGCCTTTTGGGAGCTGCTCTTCACTGGTTCGGAGTGTCCAAGCTGCCGGGTCTCTCTCGATGTGGAAACTGTTTCCCGAGCGTGTGCACAGAAAAGCTGTTTGCCTGCTTCACCGCAGACCGGCATGGCTGTGGCTCTGCTGTTTGGTCGCTGCGGCTCTAGCCCTCCTCAAGTCTTCTTCTTCCGTATCACTCAGATGGATTTCTTAGCCTAACCTTGTTCAGGGCTGCCAGATGTTCACATAGAATCAAATCACTTGTTTTCCAGGTCTTTGTTGTAAGAGGGATATAGGAAGCTTCTAACTACTCTGCCAGGTTGACCACGCCCCTGCTCTGATTGTTTTTCATTGTGTCATCACCAAATTATAACTCCCTGAGAAAAGGACATATGTTTCTTTTTTTTATTCACAATATGATCGCCATGTCTGGGACATTCATGAGAACATAGCTGGGTCAAGGACTGGATGAAAGACACAAATATTGGGCTGTATTGGAAAGCTTTGGGGTTTTTTATAGATTAATGCATAACACTTTACTTTTCCTGGTCAAATTTTGGGAACTGAGAGATAGACGAGGACCAGGCTGATTACATATGAAATATCAAGTATATTGCTGATAAAGCTGATTTAAGAGAATATGACTTCGCTGTACAGCTAAGTGGCTTCTTTATACTTTTTATTCCTGATTGATGAAGGTGCTGCAGAGCAGTTTCATTCTTTTAAACAACTAAAGCTGAGATGATAAGAAAAAAAATTGGACTTTTGCTCTTAGAAATGGATTAATTGTCCACACAATACTACCTTACAAAAGCAGAGCAAATACCCCATCTAAACTAAAATACATCAAGGAAAAAGACTTTAGGAGAGCTGAGATATAATACTTTATATTTAATTTATACTTACTTGCACATATAATTTATTTATATTATGTTTGATACATTATGTATGACGTATTTACTACAATATGTTGTGTCATTATATACCATAATATATTATAAATATATTTATTGCATAAGACTAGGCAAATATCCTTGGAAAATCAAATACGAGGGAGCTCCAGGCACATTTGTGATTTCTCACAGATTGCAGAATATGTGTCCGAGTTTAGCCAGGGTAGTGATTTCTTTACATATTCAAAACTGATCTCTCAGGACTTTACGTGGTTCCTGTGCCAACTTCCCAGCCAGATGGATGGCTGTTAATAAGATGATATATTCCAGCACAGTTTACACTATATGATTGCTAATTATTTCTATAAATGATTTTTTAAAAAAGGGTAGTGAACTGTTCTGTATACAGAATTAAATATTGTTATGTGATAAGGTAAACCCTTTAAACACAGGCCACCATTTTGATTGTATCTTTTAAGCTGCCATTGATAAGTGTCTCACAAGACTTTCAATTCCTAGATTGATTTATCATCTCCTAAAAAAACATGTAACTGTCCTGAATGCCAGAGTCATCAACAAGGCAAAGCTGTTGTCACTGGAAAAATGTGACTGTTTACAAAATTATTATTCTTGAGAAGGGAAAAAACGTTGATCCAGCAATAAGGATCTTATCCCTTGGCATGTTCTGGGGACTGGATAGCCAGCTGGGGGAGCCAGCTTGGTAAATTCTTTCCCAGTGGTCATTCATCCCCAGGAAATTCCTTGGAACTTTGCTCTGTCACCTAATTAATCACTCACAAGACCTGACATCTGATGTTCAACGTGGCTTTCTTCAAAAGAGTACCAGAAAGAGAAAGAGAAAGAAATGAAGGAAAGAGGAAAAGGAGATAAGATGGAGGGAATAAAAAATAAGATAGAGGGGAAGAAAATAAATTATCTAAAGGTCCAACACATGGGGAAATAGCCAAGTAAATTATGTTATACACACATGATGTTGTGGTTAGGTGCCGTCGAGTTGGTTCTGACTCATAGTGATGCCATGTACAACAGAACAAAACATTGCCCAGTCCTGCACCATCCTCACAATCGTTGTTATGCTTGACCCACTGTTGCAGCCACTGTGCCAATCCATCTCATCCAGAGTTTTCATTTTTTACTGTGACCCCTGACTTTATCAAGCATGGTGTAACTCTCCAGGGACTGGTCCCTACTGATAACATGGCCAAATTATGTGAGACATGGTCTCACCATCCTTGCTTCTAAGGAGAATTCTGCTTGTACTTCTTCCAAGACAGATTTGTTTGTTCTTTTGGCAGTCCACGGTATACTCAATATTCTTTGCCAACACCACAATTCGAAGGTATCAATTCTTCTTCCGTCTTCCTTATTCATCATCCAGCTTTCCAATGCATATGAGGTAATTGAAAACACCATGGCTTGGGTCAGGCGCACCTTAGTCTTCAAAGCGACGTCTTTGCTTTTCAACACATTAAAGAGGTCCTTTGCAGCAGATTTGTCCAATGCAATGCATCTTTTGATTTCCTGACTGCCGCTTCTATGCCATCGATTGTGGACCCAAGTAAAGTGAAATCCTTGGCAACTTTAATCTTTTGTCCGTTTATCATAATGTTGCTTATTGGTCCACTTGTGAAGATTTTTGTTTTCTTTATGTTGAGGTGTAATCCATAATGAAGACTCTGGTCTTTGATCTTCATCAGTAAGTGCTTCAAGTCCTCTTCACTTTGAGCAAGCAAGGTTGTGTCACCTGCATATTGCAGGTTGTTAATGAGTCTTCCTCCAATCCTGATGCCCCATTCATCTTCATATAGTCCAGCTTCTCGGATTATTTGCTCAGCATACAGATTGAATAGGTATGGTGAAAGGATACAACTCTGAAACATAACTTTCCTGGCTTTAAACCACCCAATATCCCCTTGTTCTGTTCAAATGACTGCCTCTTGATCTACGTACAGGTTCCCCATGAGCACAATTAAGTGTTCTGGAATTCCCATTCTTCACAATGTTATCTATAATTTGTTATGATCCACACAGTCGAATGCCTTTGCATAGTCAGTAAAACACAGGTAAACATCTTTCTGGTATTCTCTGCTTTCAGCCAGGATCAGTCTGACATCAGCAACGATATCCATGGTTCCACATCCTCTTCTGAATCTGGATTGAATTTCTGGCAGTTCCCTGTTGATATACTGCTGCAACTGCTTTTGAATGATCTTGAGCAAAATTGTCCTTGTGTGTAATATTAATGATACTGTTTGATAATTTCCACATTTGATTGGATCATCTTTCTTGGGAATAGGCATAAATATGGATCTCTTCCAGTTAGTTGCCCAGGTAGCTGTCTTCCAAATTTCTTGGCATAGATGAGTGAGCGCTTTCAGTGCTGCATCTGTTTGTTGAAACATCTCAGTTGATATTCTGTCAATTCCTGGAGCCTTGTTTTTCACCAATGCCTCAGTGCAACTTGGACCTCTTCCTTCAGTACCATCCTTTCCTGATCATATGCTACCTCCTGAAACAGTTGAATGTCAACCAGTTCTTTTTGGTATAGTGACTCTGTCATATTCTTTGAATTTCTGGCAATTCCCTGTCAATATACACATATGATAGACATTACCCATTACGCATTGCCTTTGAGTCTACTGCAACTCATAGAGACCTATAGGACTGAGTAGGACTGCCCCATAGGGTTTCCAAGGCTGTCATCCTTTCTTTTCTTTTTTTTAGTTTCCCATTTGATAGTTTGTACAAAAAGTGTTCCATGACATATGTTTCATTCCCCAGAATGTGTCAGTACTCTCCCCATTTCGGTCCTACTTTCTCCGTTTTGTTTCCTTTCTTTCTGATTTTCTACCCATTCCTGCTTTCTCATCTTTGCTTTTGGGCACATTTTACCCTTTTTATCTCACGTAATTGATTGTTCTAAGCAGCATGTTCCAAGGCTGTAATCTTCACAGAAGCAAACTGCCACAGTTTTCTCCCTTAGAGCGACTGCTGGAGTCGAACCACCCACCTTTCAGTTAGCAGCCAAGTGCTTATCCACTGTACCGCCAGGGCTGCTGTTGATACACACTACAGGCCTGCTAAAATTTGCCTTTCAGAAAACTGAATATTATGGGAAAATCCTAATAAAATGTTAATTTCAGAAAGCAGAAATTAAAGTGATATATACCAAATATATCCAATTTTATTTGACAAAATTTATTACTCAAAAAATGGCTATAGACATGAAACTAAACATTACCAGTTGCTGTCTAGCTGATTCCAACTCTTGGTAACCTCATGTGTGTCAGAGTAGAACTGTGCTCCACAGGGTTTTCAATGACTGATTTTTCAGAAGTAGATTGCCAGGCCTTTCTTCCAAATAGCCTCTGAGTAGAATTGAACCTCTAATCTTTCGGTCAGCACCCAAGTGTGTTAGCTGTTTACGCTACCCAGGGACTCTGTCTAGAGAGTTGTTATTGTTAATTGCTGTCAAGTCGAGACCTTATTTACAACAGAACGAAACACTGCCCTGTCCTTCACCATCCTCACAACTCTTGCTATGTTTTGAACCCACTGTTACAGACACTGTATCAATCCATCTTATTGAGGGCCTCCCTCATTTTCACAGACGATCTACCTTACCAAGCATGATGTCCTTCTCCAGCAATTGGTCCCGTCTGATGATGTGTCCAGAGTAATCAAACCTAAGTCTCACCATCCTCACTTTTAAGGAGCATTGTGGCTGTACTTCCTCCTAGATTGATTTGTTCATTCTTCTTGCAATCGAAGGTATACTCAATATTCTTCACCAACACCACAATTCAAATATGTCAACTCTTTTTTGATCTTCCCTTTTTCATTGTCCAGCTTTTGCATGCATATGAGGCAATATTCATCATCCAGCTTTCGCATGCATATGAGGCAATTGAAAATACTATGGCTTGGGTGAAACGCACCTTAGTTATCAAAGTGACATCTTTGCTTTTTAACATTTTAAAGAGGTATTTTCCCATAGATTTTCCCAATGCAATACCTCATTTGATTTCTTGACTGAGGCATCCCTGGACATTGATTGTTGATCCAAGTAAAATAAATTCTTGGGGACGTCAATCTTTTCTCTGTTTATCATGGTGTTGCTTACTGGTCCAGTTGTGAGGATTTTTGTTTCCATTATGTTGAGGTGTAATCCATAATGAAGGTTGTGGTCTTTGATCTTCATCAGTAAGTGCTCCGAGTCCTCTTTTACTTTCAGCAAGCAAAGTTGTGTCTTCTGCATATTGCAGATTGTTAATGAGTCTTCCTCCAACCCTGATGCCCCATTCTTCTTCATATAGTCCACATTCTCGGATTATTTGCTCAGCATACAGATTGAATAAGTATGCTGAAAGGTTACAACCCTGACACACACATTTCCTGATTTTAAACCATACAGTATCCGCATGTTCTGTTCCAATGACTGCTTCTTGGTCAATGTACAGGTTCCACGTGAGTATAATTTAGTGTTTTGGAATTCCCATTCTTGGCAATATTATCCATAATTTGTTATGACCCACTCAGTTGAATGCCTTCACATGGTCAATAAAACTTAGGTAAACATCTTTCTGGTATTCTCTGCTTTTGTTCAAGATTCACCTGACATCAGCAGTGATATCCTTTGTTCCAGGTCCTCTTCTGAATCTAGCTTAATCTTCTGGCAGTTCCCTGTCGATGTATGTCTACAGACATTTTGAATTCCTTTAGTAAAATTTTGCTTGCATGCTACATTAATGATACAATTTGATAATTTTTGCATTCATTTGATTGCCTTTCTTTGGAATGGGCACAAATATGGATCTATTCCAGTTGGTTGGCCAGGTAGCCCTCTTCTAAATTTCTTGACATCTTGACATTTGTTGAAGCATATCCATTGGTAGTCTGTCAATTCCTGTAGTTTTATTTTTTACCACTGTCTTCAGTGTGGCTTGAACTTTTTCCTTCAGTACCAGCGGTTTTTGATCATATGGTACCTCCTGAAATAGTTGAACTTCGACCAATTCGTTTCGGTACAGTGACTCTGCGTATTCCTTCCATCTTCTTTTGCTGCTTCCTGTGTTGGTCGATGTTTTGCTCTAGAGAGTTATTGTTGTTATTGTGCGCCATCAAGTAGATTCTGACTCACAGTGACTCCACGTGACAGACTAAAACTGTCCCACAGAGTTGTTTTTGTTTTTTTTTAAATTGTACTTCAGGTGAAGGCTTACAGAACAAATAGTTTCTCATGAAACAGTAGTACCCATATTGTTTTATGAAGTTGGTTAACAACCCCACAACAAGTCAACCCTCTCCCTTCTCGACCTTTATTTTTTTTTGGTGAAAATATACATAGCCAAAGAGACACCATTTCGAAAATTTCTACATGCACAGTTCAGTGACATCAACTATGCTCTTCCAATTGTGTTGCTATTCTCACTTTAGATGAAGGCTTACAGAACAAAATAGTTTCTCATTTAACAGT
>NW_004444008.1:1808267-1810436 GCF_000243295.1 Trichechus manatus latirostris | reverse complement strand
ACTATTGTAGCTGTATAGTAGGTTCTGAGGTCAGGTAGTGTGAATCCTCCAACTTTATTCTTCTTCTTCAGGAGTGCTTTACTTATTCAGGGTGTCCCATAGAGTTTTCTTGGCTGTAATCCTTATGGAAGTTGATCACCAGGTCTTTCTTCTGCAGAGTACTGGGTGGGTTTGAACCACCAACCTTTTGGTTAGTAGCCTAGCACTTAACTGTTGTTGCATCAGAGCTCCTTTTTCTACAAAGTAACCAAACCAAACCAAACCCATTGCCGTTGAGTTGATACTGACTCATAGCGACCTACAGGACAGAGTAGAACTGCCCCATAGAGTTTCCAAGGCTGAAATCTTTATAGAAGCAGACTGCCACATCTTTCTCCCACTGAGTGCCTGGTGGGTTCAAACCACTGAACTTTTGGTTAGCAGCTGAGCGTTTAACCCCTGTGCTACAAGGGCTCTTTGCTCTAGAGAGTACCTGCCCCTTAATAATGAAGCTGAGAATCAACCTAAGTAAGGAAGGGCTACAGCAGCTCAGACAATGGTTTCCAGCAGGATCAAGCCAGGAGGAGGGCAGCCACCAAACACTCCTTTCACCTTGGACTCCAATCCCTCGGTGCCACTATAGGATGGTGACCTGAACTTTCTCCACTGTTTGGAGCCGATGCAGAGGTCCTTTATGAAGAGTCTTGGCTCTGTCCTCAGTCACCCCTGGCCTACCCCCCTCCTAGCTAGAGCTGGGTCCTCAGGCTCCTTGGTGCCCCTTGTCTAACCCCAGCTCCTCTGGTTATTTCCAATCTTAGGTTTCTCCCCCAACCATTCTCGGTGCCAATCCAAGAACATCCAAAACCAGCTAAGGATTATGAAAAGATCAGTTTAGAGGAAACATCTATATAGGATCGTTTGGGAGTTACTGCCCCAACCTTCCTCAAGACTACTGATTCTTAAAAAGTGGGGCCCATGCATGCTTCTAAAGGTTGAGATGTGATGACCGTTGTCATAGAAGAAACTCTCACACTCTGTTAGGAGTTAAAGAGAAAGGTTTACTGAAGGAAAAGAAACTAGAGCTGGGGAGCACAAAGTGAAAGTTCAGTGTGTTCTGTCCTTCTGGAAACAAAGTTGAGCTTTTATATACCAGATTAGGCATGACTAAAGAACATTTCAAAAACAGTTCTTTCTTTTTAAAAATTTTATTGTGTTTTGGTGAAAGTTTACAGCTTTAGTTAATTTCTCATTCACAAATTTATACACATATTGTTTTGTACATTGGTTGCAATCCCCACAATGTGACAGTATGCTCCCCCTTTCCACCCTGGGTTCCCTGTGTCCATTCCCAGTTCCTGTCCCTTCCTGTCTTTTCATCTTGCTTTTGGACAGGAGTTGCCCATTTGGTCTCATATATTTGATTGAAATACATAAGCGTGTTCCTCAGTTTCTTATCTCCTTCCAGAGGACCATCTGCAAAGACATTTTCTCTGAATACATTGCATTTTTGTCACTTGCTTCTTAGAACATCCTGAGCACATACATTACTTTTCTTTCTGTCTCACTCCTGTGCTTTCACAGAATGATTTGGATTAACCCTTTATTGAAGCCCTCCTTTAATGACTTTAAGTTTTAGAGTCCTGCTAACTCCTTCCTCCTTTTGATCAAGTCCCCACTAAGGGACATCAATCACCCACAATGGAATAGCTCCTCTTCTCCAAGGACTTGGGTGGTAATGGGACAGAGCTTTAGATTCAAATTTCTTCACCTTCTAAGGTGGGGAGCCTCATCTTCAGGATGAGTAATTTCTTACTGGTATTATCTTAGTAGACTAGGTGAAATTGGAGGAAAAATTCAGAGTGATCTCAAACAACCAGGATCAATGCAAAACACTAAAGAAAACAAGGTGGGTTCTTTTCATTAGTCTAAACATTCTGATGGAACAAAGACTCAGTTTCTTTTAAATACATGATTCTCTGCCTAGCTAAAGAAGTTTCAGCCTGGTTACAAACATTAGAAAAACATACAACAATTAATTAGTCCTATAATGATTAGTAAAGCAATTAGAAGAATTAACCCAGTTTGTAATATAGAATGTAGCCGAGAACAAATACTATTTGGTAACCAACTAAAGATGTCTTAAAAAGGGGAATTAGGCATAGGAGGTATTGAATGCAGCCAAGTGGCTTT
>NW_004444008.1:1798833-1807576 GCF_000243295.1 Trichechus manatus latirostris | reverse complement strand
TGGATAATAGTCTCAATCTTATAGAGCTCCAGAGCTTGCTGTAGAGAGGGGTCAAATTGTTAAGATTTGTCTTGGTTCCTTTTAAGATATACAGTAATTGAGTTGCCTTCAGAGACAGACTATCAAAATATGTAGGTGAATCAGTATTTTGGATTGGAATGTCCTCTTGGCAATATTGCAGCATTTAACTAAAACTGCACCAGAGACTAGGTAAATTGCTATAGTTGGAACAATTCAGTCTCTGTTCTACAACATGAGTTAGATTAAAGCAGTGTATCTGAGGTTAAGCCAATAACACACAGGTGTACCATAGGCTCACCCATATGGCTCATTTAAAGGTAACATTAAAATTAACATTAGCTTCAGGTCCAAGACTATAATTTGATATAGGAGACATCAAACCAAAAAAAAAAAAAAACCCAAACCTGTTGCTGTCGAGTCAATTCTGACTCATAGTGACCCTATAAGACAGAGTAGAACTGCCCCATGGGGTTTCCAAGGAGTGCCTGGTGGATTCAAACTGCCCACTTATTGGTTAGCAGCCAAACTCTTAACCAACTTATTGGTTAGCAGCCAAACTCTTAACCACTATGCCACCAGCGTTTCCATAGGAGACACCAGTGGATCTGTATTTTCATTTCTAGATTGTGAGTAGAGGTGGCGGATCCAATATTTAAATTGCCAGCACTCACCTGACAAAGGCATTTTTATCCCATGCCTGAGAGGAAAGTACCAAAAATAGAAGGATAAAGCTCAAATAGACTCTCATATTGAGCCAGTTACCAAGGGAAAAGACCACCGGTATGAAGTAAAGATAACACAAGAATGGCTACGATTATAAAGCAAAGTCCACAAAATTCAGCCAGATGCTTGAAATCTTGTTCCAGGATCTTGGGATCAGCTATATACCTCAGATGTCATCTGTTTCTGGCCACTAGGGCATTTTAAAGTGATTTTTAGTTCTCCAGAGGGTTGACAAGTCTACAGGGCTGCCTTGGTCTTCTTTAGTTGTGACAAATGGATCTATGTTTTAACTCCTTGTAATTTGACAGCACATGGATTAGTAAGAAGAACTAGATACAGCCCTTTCTAACAAGGTTATAAAGAGTCTTTTAATTGATTTTTTTTTCCATATACATAGTCTTCTGGTACAATGTTAGGTACGTATTGGGATTCTAACTTTTGGTCATCAAAAGCTTCTTTAACCTATGAAAAATATTATTTAGAGTATTGGAGTACATATTGACAATATTTTAATAATTCAGGTTGAACAATGTTAGAATCGGTATAGGCAACATGAGAGAGGGTCATGGGTCTTTCAGTAATTATCTCATATGGAGTAAGCTTATGTGATCCAAATAGGGTAGATCTTAAATTCAAAAGGACTAGAGGAAGAGTTTTAATCCAGGGTAAGTTTAGGTCCTCACAAAGCTTGATTAGTTGAACTTTTATTATATCATTAGTCCTTTTCACTAGACCAAAAGTTGGGGGTGATAGGGACAATGTAGTCTTTGAAAGATGGGGAAGATTTGACATATTTCTTGAATGACTTGACCAGTAAAAAGGATCCCTATATCACTACAAAGAGTTATTGGAGCTCCCCAAGTAGGGATAATGTTTTCTAAAAGTTTCTTAGCTACAAAGGCAGAAGTTGTGCAGCAGCAAGGGAAAGTCTCTACCCAATGTGAAAATCTCTACCCAATGTGAAAATCTACAAATTATTACTAATAAATATTTATAATCATTGGAAGGTGGGAGCTGAATGAAATCTAGCTACCATTCAAGCATAGGCCCAGAAGGCAAAGGCTATTGTCCAGATAGTACTTTAAGATGTTTTCCAGGATTGTGATGAGGACAAATGGGATGATGGCAGGAAATATAATCAGCTGCTTCAAAAAATTTTCCCTACGAATACTTTTTTAAGGTCTCAATCATTTTATCTTGTCCTAAGTGAGAACATTCATGCAGGTATCTATTATAGAGATATGCAGAAATTTTGGCAGGACAGGTTTCTGGGTAAGCCCTATCCATAATTTAGCAACAGGATCTTGACAATAGCCTGTCTTTCTCCATATTTCAACCTCCTCTTTTTGGTGCTTTAAAAGTTTTTCAGAAGTTAATTCATAAAGGTTGGGGCCATCAGCAAACATGTTCAGGAGGGTATCTTTCTTTCTTTTTTTCATCATGAGAGCAATAGTAATTTTGGAAATAATAATAGATGGAAGAGGGCTTGCTTGAGTTGAGTCATTATATATGACCAGCACTTGCAAGCAGCAAACAACCTCTTCCTTTTGGATCCATTCCAATTTGAAACCTATATCAGAAGTTTGGGGCCATCAGGCAAACTTAATACTATTTCCCGCTCTTCAGTAAATTGCAAATGTCAATCCTATTTAGACAAAAGATCTCCACCCAACAAATTGACAGGTTTATCATGACTAAGCGAAAAAGGGTATAAGTCTTCAATAGGGTTGATAGATACTGGAATGGGTTGAGAATTAATCAGTGTTTTCTCTTGATTGGTAACCCTCACTACCTTTGAGGTTTTTGTACTCTGGGTCAGGGGCTTTTGCAAATAGGTGGGGTTAATAGTAGATACGGTGACTCCAGTGTCACCCAAAAATTGGCAAGATTCTCTGTTAATGTTTACAATAGTTTCCCTTTGTGGATTAAGTGCCACCACAGGAAAAAGCCCTGTTCTGTCCCTGGAACCCTTTCATTCCATATTAGGTTAAAGGACGTTCTGTTGGGGAGTTTTATTTATTTTTTTTAATTTATAATATTCATTTTTCCAATGACCAGGTTTCTTGCAGTAGTGGCAGATGCCAGCCTTGAGGCCATTAGAAGTTTTGACATTTTTCTTTTGATTGGGGACTGTAACTGCTGTAACTGGAGGGCCATCAATTTGTTAGCCTTTTTGTCTCTTTCAGCCTCAAGAGTCTGGGAAAGCTTATAAGCCAAATTAGTCAATTCCACAATTGGGGACATTTCCAAGTCCAATTGATGCTGCTTAACTGAGGCTGAGAACTGAGGTTTTAACTCAGATATGAAAACAGCATTAAAAGCTCCAGCTGCACCCGGAGAAGATAAGGTTAGACTAGAGTGTTCAGAAAACCTTTGAAGCAATCTGGTTTGATAACCACAAACACTCTCATATTTATTTTGTTTACAAGAATGAATTTCTGTCCAATAAATTATTGGGGGAAGGCCTTGGGAATAGCTTTAAGTAATCGCTTACTCATCACTCGAGCATCTTCAAGCAGCTCAGTGGTTGTCTTATCCATGTTTAAGCTATTTTGAGGATATTTCCATTCAGAGTGTTCTAACTATAGCTGAGCTTCTCTAGGCCTGGTTATCATATGGACTAGTTGAAATAAATCTGGGAGCCGAGGTTGGTAAACTTCAATAAGAATTTTAAATTCCTCAGCAACATTGTAAGGGTCTTCATGTAATTTTGGAAAATCCTTCACAATGCTACATAACTCTGAGGGAGTCTAGGGAATAAAGGTAACACTATAGGATGGATCTTTTTTTTTTTTCCTGTTGCTTGCATACTTCATGAATAAAATCATGTCCATAACACTGAGAAATTTTACTTGGAAAACTTATTTGCAAATATGACTTTATGACTATGTAAGTGAATAAGAGGGAAATGTGTAGGGTGGATCTTAAAGGGTATTTCAGGTAAAGGTTTATTAATTGGTTTCTTAGGATGAAAAGGAAGCTCAGATACAGTATTGTCAGAGGAATAAGAACATAAAGAAGGGTACAAAGGGGAAGTGGCTGGTGAAAGGGCAGACAGGATAGAAGCAAAATTGTGGCTTTGGAGCTCCTTATTCTGTTTAGTTAGTTTGGAGACAGTATCCTGTAGAGGAGCAATTTTACGGTCCTGGTGTCTTTTGGTGGCCTCTAGATACCAATCAAAATAAGCAGCCCATTAAGGTTATTTAATCTGGGAGCCTCTGTTTTCTAATTTATTGTGCAGAAAAACTAATTTACAAATTTCAAAAGAACTCTAAAGTTGCCAATGATTTTCCAAGTTACCTTTTGTAATGTCATGTCAGCTAGATAAAAACACACACTTTAAAGACCAAAGGGTTTGTTCATTTAGTGGGCAGGAGTCCTGGAAGGAAGCTCTGAATTGCCTTTGTAATTAAGATTTGCCTTTTTTTTTTTTTTTTCCTGAAAGATAGCAAAAACTTACTTGCAGGAAAAAAAATCTTTTAATAAAACCCAAAGAGCTACAAACACAAAGGAGTGGAGCTTGAATTTGAGAGGTTATTCATCTTGAGACAACTCCCTAGAGTCTGTGGAGATGGAGGGCCCAAATGGCTCAGCTTGTACCTGAGCTCAAATCCTTGATACCTCAGGGATCATTGAGGACAATGCATCTTTGATATCCCGTTTCTGACACCAAAGATGTCAAAGAAGAAACTCTCACGGTCTGTTAGAAGTTAAAGAGTTTTACTGAAGGAAACGCAACTCAAGTTGGGGAACACAAAGTGAAAGTACAGTGTGCTCCATATTTCTAGAAACAAAGCTGAGCTTTTATACACAAAGTTAGGCATGACTAATGAATATTTCAAAAACGGCTCTCTCTTCATACCTGTTTCTTATCTCCTTCCAGAAGGCCATCTGCACAAACATTCTCTCTGAGGACATTGCACTTTTGCACATGCTTTATAGAATATCCTGAGCACATACTTTACTTTTCTTTCTGTCTTCCTCCCTTGCTTATTAGAATGACTTGGATTAACTCTTTATTGAGACGCCCCCCTGAGTGCCTCTAAGTTTTAGAGTCCTGCTAACTCACCATCAACCTGATCTACAAGTTCACATTTTACATACAGTTTTATGTGGGTTCACCACATACCAAAAACCCATTGCCATCGAGTCGATTCTGACCCACGGGACCCTACAAGACACAGTAGAACTGCTTCATAGGGGTTCTGTGATGGTTAATGTTATGTGTCAACTTGATTAGGTAATGATTCTCAATGGTTTGGCAGATATTGGACTGATTGCTTTCCCATAATGTAATCACCTCCAGGATGTGATCTGATGTGATCAACCAATCAGTTATAAGAGGAGTTTCCTTGAGAATGTGGCCTGCATCCAATATATATGGACTTTCTGTCAAAGCTCACTAGCTTACTCTTGGTCCTGCATATGATTTGTCATCATCTGACCTCCAGTTTTTGGGACATAAGCCAGCAGTCACCATCTGATCTGCAGATTTTGGAATTCACCAACTCTTGCAGCACTGTGAGTTAGCAGCCTGCTGTCTGGCCTGCTGATTTTGAGTTTATCAGCCCCTGCAACCATGTGAGTCAGGAGAAGCCTTCAGCCTAACACCAGACCCATGGATTTGGGACTTGCCAGCCTCCACAACTGCGTGAGCCATTTCCTTGAGATAAATCTCTCTTTCTCTGTCTGTGTGTCTGTCTCTCTGTCTTTCTCTCTCTCTTCTCTCTGTCTCTCTCTCTATATATATACCCACAAGCTTCACTGGTTTTCCTTCTCTAGAGAACCCAGCCTAAGACAGTTCCAAGGCTATAATCTTTATGGAAGCAGACTCAGGCTGACTATGATTACTAATGATGTTGTTGTGTGCCGTCGAGTCAATTTTTGACTCATAGTGACCTTATGTGACAGACTAGAACTGCCCTATAGAGTTTCCAAGGGTGTAATTGCTACAGGAGCAGATAGCCAGGTTATTTCTCCCTCAGATAGATAAATGGATGGATGATGGATGGAAGGACAAATACAGAAAGAGAGAGATGGAGATAGCTACATAAATAGATTGCACAATGACTGTTTTTAAAAATTGTCTTCTTGTCGCACTGGTGACAAAATAATTAAGAAGTTGGCTACTAACCAAAATGTTGGCAGTTTGAATCCACCAGCCACTCCTTGGAAACACTATGGGGCAGTTCTATTCTGTCCTATAGGGTTGCTATGAGTTGGAATCGACTCGATGGCAATGAGTTTTTTGTTTTTTGGTATGCATTGTATTTATCCTGAAGTATGACGTGGTCAGTGACAGGATAATATCCGTACACCTACAAGGAAGAACAGTTAATATGACTATTACTCAAATAAAAGCAAAGATGTCACCTTAAAGACTAAGGTGTGTCTGACCCAAGCAAAGGTATTTTGAATCGCATCATATGCATGCAAAAGCTGGACAATGAATAAGGAAGACCAAAGAAGAATTGATGCCTTTGAATTGTGGTGTTGGAGAAGAATACTGAATATACCATGGACTGCCAAAAGAGTGAACAAATCTGTCCTGAAAGAAGTACAACCAGAATGCTCCTTAGAAGCAAGGATGGAGAGACCATGTCTTACATACTTTGGACATGTTGTCAGGAGGAATCAGGCCCTGGAGGACATCATGTTTGGTAAAGTAGAGGGTCATCCAAAAAAATGAAGACCCAAGATGAGATGGATTGACACAGTGCCTGCAACAATGGGCTCAAGCATAACAATGATTGTGAGCATGGCGCAGGATGACGCAGTGTTTCATTTTGTAGTACATAAGGTCACTATGAGTTGGAACTGACTCGATGGCACCTAACAACAACATTCAAATCTACACACCAACCATTAATGCCAAGATGAAGAAATTGAAAATTTTTAACAACTTCTGCAGCCTGAAATTGATTAAACATACACAGACAAGACACATTGATAATTACTGGTGATTGATATGTGAAAGTTGGGGACAAAGAAGGAACAGTAGTTGGAAAATATGGCCTTGGTGTTAGAAATGACGCCAGAGATTGCATGATAGAATTTTGCAAGACCAATAACTTCTTCATTGAAAATACCCTTTTTCAACCAAATAAACAGCAGCTAAACATGTGGACCTCGCCAGATGAAATACACAGGAATCAAATAGACTACATCTGTGGAAAGAGATGATGGAAAAGTTCAGTATCAGTCAGAACAAGGGAAGGATCCAACTGTAGGACAGACCATCAATTGTTCATATGCAAGTTCAACCTGAAGCTGAAGAAAATTAGAACAAGTCCATGAGAGTCAAAGTACGACTTGAGTATATCCCACCTGAATTTAGAGACCATCTCAAGAATAGAGTTGATGCATTGAACACTAATGACCAAAGATCAGATGAGCTATGGGATGACAGCAAGGATATCATATATGAAGAAAGCAAGAGATAGTTTAAAAGACAGGAAAGAAAGACAAGGCCAAAACTGATATCAGAAGAGATTCTGAAATTTACCCTTGAATATTGAGTAGCTAAATCAAAAGGAAGAGATGCTGAAGTAAAAGAGCTGAACAGAAGATTCCAAAAGTCATCTCAAGAAGACAAAATTAAATATTATAATGAAATGTGCAAAGGCCTGAAGTTAGAAAACCAAAAGGGAAGAACATACTTGGCATTTCTCAAGCTGAAAGAACTGAAGAAAAAATTCAAGACAAGAGTTTCAATATCAAAGAATTCTTCAGGGAAAATATTAAACAATGCAGGAAGCATCAAAAGAGGATGGAAGGAATACACAGTCACTGTACCAAAAAGAATTGGTCGACGTTCAACCATTTCAGAAGTTAGCATATGATGAAGAACTGATGGTACTGAAGGAACAAATCCAAGCTGTACTGAAGGCATTGGCAAAAAGTAAGGCTCTCGGAATTGATGGACTATCAATTGAGATGTTTCAACAAAAGGATGCAGGGCTGAAAGTGCTCACTTGCCTATGTCAAGAAATTTGGAAGACAGCTAGCTGGCCAACCTACTGGAAGAGATCCATTTTTGTTCCCGTTTCAAAGAAAAGTGATCCAACAGAATGTGGAAATTATCGAACAATATCATTAATATTACACACAAGTAAAATTTTGCTCAAGATTCTTCAAAAGCAGTTGCAGCAGTACATTGATATGGAACTGCGAGAAATTCAAGCTGCATTCAGAAGAGGACGTGGAACCGGGGATAACATTGCTGATGTCAGGTAGATCTTGGCTGAAAGTAGAGAATACCAGAAAGATGTTTACCTATGTTTTATTTACTATGCAAAGGCCTCAGTTATGTGGATCATAACTAATTATGGACAACATTGGGAAGAATGGGAACTCCAGAACACTTAATTGTAATCTTGAGGAACCTGTACATAGACCAAGAGGCAATCGTTCGAAGAGAACAAGGGAGTACTGTATGGTTTAAAGTCAGAAAAGGTGTGAGTCAGGGTTGTATACTTTCACCATGTTTATTCAATCTGTATGTTGAGCAAATAATCTGAGAAGCTGGACTATATGAAGAAGAATGGGGCATTAGGATTGGTGGAAGACTAACAACCTGAGATATGCAGATGACACAACCTTGCTTGCTGAAAGTGAAGAGGACTTGAGGTACTTAATGAGGAAGATCAAAGACTACAGCCTTCATTATGGATTATACCTCAACATAAAGAAAAAAATCCTCACATCTGGACCAATAAGCAACTTCATGATAAACAGAGAAAAGATTAAAGTTGTCAAGGATTTCATTTTACTTGGATCCATAATCAATGCCCATGGAAGCAGCAGTCAAGAGATTAAACAACTCATTGCATTGGGCAAATCTGCTGCAAAAGACCTCTTTAAAGTGTTAAAAAGCAAAGATGTCACTTTAAGGACTAAGGTGCACCTTACCCAAGTCATGATGTTTTCAATCACTTCACATGCATGTGAAAGCTGGACAATGAATAAGGAAGACTGAAGAAGAATTGATGCCTTTGAA
>NW_004444008.1:1796367-1797869 GCF_000243295.1 Trichechus manatus latirostris | reverse complement strand
AAAATTCCTCGGCGCAACTTTCCTGGCCTTTTTCTCACCAATGCAGTTTTTGATTTTCTTGAAACTTCTTCATTATAAGGCCCTGTGATCATCCTGTGTCCTTTGAGAAAATCTATCAAGATTACCCCTCTGGAATCCCAAAAAACAGTCGCCACAACCTCCTGAGTGGTCTTTCCTCTCTTGACTCATCTTCGAGGTCTTTCCGACCTTCCTTGAAATGCTTGATCCATTTAAAAACTGTTGTTTTCTGTGGGGCAGCATTCCCATAAACCTGTTGCAAAGCATCAGTGATTTGGTGAGATGTCCACTTCAGTTTGGTTAAAAAATTGATATCAGCACTGACCTCAAAATTGTTTTTTTCCATGGCACGAAAAGAATGCTATTTTTTGAAGGCACCCTAATGAGACTGAAACAAGTGTATTACCGAGAGAACTTGTCTGCAGCCGTCCACTGATCGCAGAGACATGTTTAAACACATTTTGTTTGGAATAAACCCAGGTACGTATGAACTGCAACCCTACTAGCAATACTTTTTGACTTACACTCGTGTATATGTGTAAATGTATATATATATATGAACTCATATATGTATGAGTTTTATCACACAGCCACCAGTTAACCAATACCTGGGTCCAGTTGGGGATTGTTTTATATATAGGGTTGGCTGTTCTATAGCGGTTTAAACAAGATGATCATTTGTTACCATTTACAATGCAATAAATTTCAATAGAATCAAAGTGGCTATTATAATTCAATAGTACTCACCTCCCAGAACCAACCCTAGTCTAGCTTCAAAGAAATTACGACGGTAAATTGAGAAGAACCAGCTTTTGATTATTCCCCCTGAGAGGCGTTCAATTTTAACAAAGCCATTACCGGTCTAGAGTTACCACACAAGGGAAGCTGTGTGTCTCAGTAATTCACAAGGAAGGTTTGAAATTAATTAGGTCTCCTTTGCCAAAATTAAGACACAAATGGATCACAAAATTGACCCATTTTACATGTTTCTTACTGTAGCATCAAAGATGTTTGCAGCTGTTGACAACAAGGAAGCAGATGACAAATTGAAACAATTGGAGCACACAAAAATCAAAGAAGTTTTTAATGCACAAAAACATGGAAGACATTAAGACAAGATCAAAGGAAACTTCAGTAGCAGCAAAGCGAACAAGGGATAAACCCAAAGGGACTTCTTGTCTTTAGCTTAAGGGTCACCAAATGGGGGCCCTCAAAATAACATTTTCTTCCAAAATAAAGGTAAAAGAGTAAGAAAATGGGATTATATTATCCTACTTATAAACAAAGATTTTCTTTATTTTGGCTTCCAACATTTTAATAGGTGTCATTTGTGTTTTAAGTATGTTACTTCCTTTTGCCACCCATAAGTCTGTGAAATGAAAATAATGAAGGACCAGTTTCTTTCTAAAGTGTTTCCATTGTGTGATCTTCATTTTAGATCTTTGGTATTAGCTCATGTTAAGCTCAGTTTTATAAATCATGAA
>NW_004444008.1:1793965-1795482 GCF_000243295.1 Trichechus manatus latirostris | reverse complement strand
CTTTCAGAAGCAGATCACCAGGTCTGTCTTCCTAGGCGCCTCTGGGGGGGTTCGAACCTAAACCTTTCAGCTCGTAGTTGAGCACTTAATGGTTTGTGCCACCCACCCAATATGATTATTGTTTTTGTTGTTTTAGTTGTCCAAGGTTTAAAAATAAAGCTCAATAAACTACAAACAGAAGTCTACTTCCTCGATATGATTTTCAAATATTTCCAATCAACAGCTGATATAGCACTTAATTTTGAAGTGATAAACAGATTCCATTTAAAACAGGAACAACACCATCATCACCATTAGTATTATACAGTAATTCTGGAAGTTCTGGTTATGCACTCAATTAGGGAACAAAATTAAAAGTACAAGCATTAAGAGGGAGAAAATAAAAGTTATTAACGACTGCAGAAAATCTCTGATAATTAGAAAGAAAATTCAATAAAGCAGACAGAAGGTAAGCATTAACCGATGCCCCAGCAATAAAGTCTTCATTGGAAGAGCAGGAGTCTTGTTCACAACATTCAAAATATAAAGCATCTGGGAATAACGTCAGTGGTGTTATTGTTAGGTTCCGACTTATAATGACCTCATGTACAACAGAACGAAACACTGCCCGGTCCTGCGCCATCTTCAGAATCGTTGTTATGCTTGAGCCCATTGTTGCAGCCACTGCGTCAATCCATCTCGTTGAGGGTCTTCCTCTTTTTTGCTGACCCTCTACTTTAATCTCAATAAGGAGAGAAAATTTTATTGTGAAAAGTAAAATATTCTTAGAAATTAAAGGAGCAACATGCTATGTTTTCCTATAAGAACATGACGAATATTTAAATATGTCCATTTTCCTCAGTGAATATATAGCGCTAATGGAATTCTAATTAAAATTCCAATAGAATTTTCTCTTGGGACTGGAAAAAGCATGATTCAAAACTTCCTGAAAGAATAAGGTGGTGCAAATAACTTAGATATTATATGTTAGTAGTTTTCAAATGAACTATATATATTTGATAGTTGAGCCCTGGTGGCACAATGGTTAAGAGCTACGGCTGCTAACGAAAAGGTGGGCAGTTCAAATCCACCAGCTGCTCCTTGGAAGCCCTGTGGGGCAGTTCTACTCCATCCGGTAGGGCCTCTATCGACTCGATGGCAATGGGTTTGTTTTTTGTTTTTGTTTTATAGAAATAGCACAAAATAACATGCATGCCACCCTCAAATTGTGTCACCATTGTCTCAAAACTGTAATCCCAGGATTCCTGGTAAATCTACAAGGGCATCTTCCTAGAAAGCTGCATTGTTCCATTTTCTTTTAAATACACTTGGGACAAACTTTCCCAATGACTTTCATTCAAAGTTCAAAAATGTGCCTCACAGAAAAAAAAGACAAAGGAAGATGCTCAACATAAAGAAATCCATTACTGTCAAGTTGTCTCTAATTTATGGCGACCCCGTGTGTCACAGAGTAGGACTACTCCACAGGGTTTTCTTGGCTGAAATCTTTACAGAAGCAGATTGCTAGGCCTTTCTTC
>NW_004444008.1:1791921-1792882 GCF_000243295.1 Trichechus manatus latirostris | reverse complement strand
CTCGAAGTCTCTGATGTCTGGCCACGCTTGTGGGCAGTTGTGATAGGAACCTGATGTGCTGGAAGCTGACTGCCTCCAGCCACCTTGTCTTTGTTCTTTCTACAAGCCCATATTCTTTTAATTGCAATACGCTGTGTCTAATTCTTAACTACTCTGCCCTCTACAAAGGCATTGTTAGCTAACGGCCTGTAGCATCTCTGAAGTCATAATTCACTCTTTTCTTATATCAGCATAGAGTTAACAGGGTTCCTGGGGGCATTGTTGGCCTAAGGAATAAGCACAACTGTTCCATTCCCAGCCAGCACATCTCATGCATAGCCACCACCTGTCTGTCTGTGGAGGCTTGTGTGTTGCTATGATGCTGGACAGGTTTCAACAGAGCTTCCAGATTAAGATGGATTAAGAAGAAACGCCTGGCAATCTACTTCTGAAAATCAGCGAACCAAAGCCCTATGGATCACAATGGTCTGATCCACAGCCAATCACGGGGATGCACAGGACCAGGCAACATTTTGTCCCATTGTGCACGGGGTCAACACTAGTTGGGGGCAGACTCGATGGCAGCTGACCAGAACAATATGCATTCCTGACAGAAAAGAATCAAGCCTATTCTTCCAAAGTTCTTCAGAGAAACATATCCCTTCATTGCTTAGGTAACTTATTCCAGCTTCTTTACCAACTCCAAAGAAATCCTGGTGTCCAACCTAATCCCAATGTGTGAACAATAGAACTCCACCTTAAACAGACACAGCCAATTCATAAAATTCTGATCACCATGAAATTGCTTTTCTCATCTTTTTCATTGCTATTTTCTCATCAAGATTCCAAGTGAGTTGATTTAAAAAATTACCCTTATTCGGCACCCAGCTTATGTTTCTTAACACGGAAATTGAGTCATTCATCAAGTCCACAAGTTTGAAATAATGAGGTTTCCAGACCAGAAACTCCTTTACTCTAGTTC
>NW_004444008.1:1788531-1791412 GCF_000243295.1 Trichechus manatus latirostris | reverse complement strand
AAACTACTTTTCTGACAAGGAAAATGAAATGTGAAGGGGTGACACAGGGTGTTTCAAAAGTCCCTTCAATATCTTATTAATACTGTGTGTGGGTATAACCTGGTTACATGACACAGGGTAAAAGATGTCTGTTTCTCTGGGAAGCAAGAAACCAACAACCGACAGATAAACTGAAACAGACTATAGGAAATCTGAATGCTAGAAATTAGTAGCATTGATGACTGGACAAATAAACTAATTTTAAAATACATCTGTATGCTGTTTATTCATATGTTGAAAAATTTCTCCAGTTTTTATTACAACAAGTTTTCACATGTTCCATATGTTTTAAAGATTATTAAATTTTTTGGCTCAAACGTAACAACGATTGTGAGGATGGTGCAGGACTGGGTAGTGGTTCGTTCTGTTGTATATAGGGTCTATGTGAGTCAGAACTCACGTGATGGCACCTAACAACAACAACAAATTTTTGTCAAATCAAATTTATACATTAAAATTACATTTAGTTTTTTTCTCCCAGTCATTGCTACCAATCATGATAACAATTTTCATAAAAAGTAGAGTCCTTTTTTAGAATACCAAAAAACAAAACTCATTGTCACTGAGTTGATTCCAACTCATAGTGACCTTATAGGACAGAGTAGAACTGCCCTACAGGGTTTCCAAGCAGTGGCTGGCGGATTCGAACTGCCAACCTTTTAGTTAGCAGCTAAGCTCTTAACCACTGCACCATCTGGGCCCCTTTTTAGAACAGAGTATCTCTTAATTGAATATCATAATTGCCTGTGCTAGAAAGAGGAGTATCTGACTTACAAGGGACAAAACTGGCCTAAGCGTCACCGTGTGTCAATGACAAAATTAAATTTAGATTTCCTGTCTCAAGAAAAATGTGGAGGGATGTTGAGTTCTGAACTCACTGTTAGGCTGTGTGTTTTGGGTTTTTTCACGTCTCCAAAGTCAGCACAATTAGTTCTTACTTCTCTCTCCCTTAAGCCTTCAAGTATTCTTCCTGGTAGTTCTGCCCAATAGTGTCAAATGCTTTTAAAAGTTTTTCATGTTTGGAGAGAAAAACAAAACAAAACAAAACCAGCATTCATTTTTGAACAGGCATTTATTAAATTCCTTCTGTTCCAGGAAGGAGCCCTGGTGGCACAGTGGTTAAAGTACTTGGCTGCTAACTGAAAGGTCAGCGGTTCAAATCCATCAGCTACTCCATGGGAGAAAGACATGGCAGTCTGGCTCCATAAAGATTTACAGCCTTGGAAACTCCATGGGGCAGTTCTACATTCCTACAGAGTTGCTATGGGTCGGAATTGACTCGATGGCAGTAGGTACTCTGTTCCAGTTGTTGTGGTAAATCAATGGTTCTTAAGTGGGGGTAATTTTGTCCCACAGGGGACATTTTCAATGTCTGGAGGGATTTTTGGTTGCCACAACTTGGGGAGGGAGTGTTATTGGCATCTAGTGAATGGAGGCCAGGGATGCTGCTAAACATCCTACAATGCACACAGGTCAGCTCTCCACAACAAACGACGATCTAGCCCAAAATGCCAATGGTACCGAGGCTGAGAAATCCTGTGCTAGATCCTTGGAAATAGGAAGAAACTCATAGATTAGTAGAAAATCATAGACGGATCAAAAATCATCCAGCTGAGCCCAGTCTAAATTGTCAACCTGCAGAAATGTGGGATAAATACATAGCTACTGTTTTCAGCCATTACATCTTGGGGATAATTTGTTACATAGAAATAGCTAACTGATAAAAATAGGTAATTGAAGTAATCAGCCTGGATGAGAGCACCAGCGAGATCTTGTAAGCGAGATGAGAAGAGGGTGAAGGATGGAATCCTGGAGGATGATGGAGAGGCGGAGAGGAGCCAACAAGAGTTGTCAATCCGCACGTCCGATTGGAACACAACTCCTCCTTCTATGTTCCATGTCGGAGCAGGAACTGTGTCTCATTCCGTTGAATGAGTGCATAAATAAATGGATGAATATGAACATATTATTACTGAGGAGGACAAACAGACAAAGAATCATTTTAGACAAAAGTCATTTTATAGAATTAACATGTAAGTTGGTATAGAATAAAATAAAATGAAAGTGTCAGACTGGGAAAAAACTTTCAGGAGAGACAGAGATAAGGGAACCAACAGGTGACAGAGCTTCAAGAAAGGAGGGGAAGACCAATCAGATGGGAGGGAGAGGCTGGTACAAGGAGAACTGGAGAGGTCCTGCTAAATAACAGCTCCTTTCACACTATCATCTTCAACATGCAGCAAAGCTAGACCCAGGAGTCTGCTTTCAGCCACATGCCCCAGGTAGGCATCTGAGAGAGGAAGGAAGCAGAGGTTTGGAGTTCTGCTCAGTGCCCACACACCAGAATGAAGGGTGCCCCTCTGCCGAGGGCTGGAGCAGAGCTCTTGCTGGAAACATCCCAGGAGGCGGAGGGGCGCCAAGATTCTGCCAGGGTGGTGGTGCTCGGCAGCAGGGGCACCTTGGGTGTGATGCTGTCGGGTAGGGCCAGAGACTCCAGAACTTTGTACACCAACAGTCTCCAAAGAGAAGGCTGAAAAATCTGAATCAACTAATCTAAAACAGTATCTGAGTCTCCTAGTGCTGATGTAACAGAAATATCACAAGGGGGTGGGCTTTAAAGAACAGAAATTTATTTTCTCACAGTTCTGGAGGTGAGAAGTCCGTATTGGGGTCTCTTGGCTGTGTTGCTGTCTTCCTTGTCCATAGCCCCAGGCGTTCCCTGGTTCCTTGGCTTGTAGACGATCCTCACGTGGCATCTGTCTCCTCTCTAGGTGTGCGTCTCTATGTTGATTCTGCTCTTTTTTGTAACTCAGAAGTGATTAGGTTTAGAATCTACCCTACC
>NW_004444008.1:1770349-1788092 GCF_000243295.1 Trichechus manatus latirostris | reverse complement strand
GTTTTCAGAAACAGATTGCCAGGCCTGTCTTCTGAGGTGCTTCTGGGTGGATTTGAACAACCAACCTTTCAGCTAGCAGCCAAGCACTTAACCATTTGCACCACCTAAGAACTCCCTTTGGAAACCCTGGTGGTGTAATGGTTAAGAGCTACGGCTGTTAACCAAAAGGTCAGCAGTTCGAATCCACCAGGCACTCCTTGGAAACTCTATGGGGCAGTTCTACTCTGTCCTATAGGGTCGCTATGAGTTGGAATTGACTCAATGGCAACAGATTTAGTTTTTTTTTTTTAAGAACTCTTTTTACATGACATTAGGTATAAGGTAATTACATTAAAACCCATTGCTGTTGAGTCGGTTCCAGCTCATTGCGACTCTATAGGACAGAGTAGGATTGCCCCATAGGGTTTCCAAGGCTGTACTCTTCACAGAAGCAGACTGCCACATCTATCTCCCATGGAGTAGCTGGTGGATTCGAACCACTGACCTTTCAGTTAGCAGCTGAGTGCTTAACCACTGTGCCACCAGGGCGCCTTTTATATTCCATTATGGAAAATAATCTGCTGTCCCCAAGGACAACTGATTTAATTACTTGATGGAATCATAACAGTGTATGAACACAATTCGATTGATGGCAGGCAGTGATGGATACCTCAGGCAATGGAGAGCATTGGCCGTCAGAGTGAGTGCCCCCCAGGACAGTCACTCCAGCAACCCTCACCTTGTAGAGCAGCAGCAAGAGCACACATGTGGGGGAGCACCCAGAGTAGGGATCCAACCATATATATACAAAGGGTCCCCAATCAGCAGAGACTGCAGGAAATGTTGTGGACACATCCTTGGCAAGCTGTGCTGGCAGCTGTGGAGGTGTGACCACCCAGGAAATCATGGGACCTTCCTTGGACCATGAAAAGAACAAGGTCTTTGCGGGAACTTGGCATTCCTGGGACTGGACAGGTGAAGACTCAGAGCTAGGCTGGCATTGCATCTGTGCTTATCGCTGTCCTTGGTTAGGTTACAGTAGGTGAAGGGGCAGGAATGACTGTTAGAAAACAGCGAAAAAGGAAGAGGGAATTGTGTTCCAACTGTGGGGTTGGGAAAGAATATTGAATACACCACAGACTGCCAGAAGGACGAGCAGATCAGTCTTAGAAGAAATACAACAAGAATGCTCCCTGGAAGCAAAGATGGCAAGACTTCGGCTCACTTACTTTGGACGTGTTATCAGGAAAGAAGGAGATTTTGTTCATATTCTTCAAAGAGGAAGAATACATATACTCTCTCGGGAACTGGACTAACTTGTGTGCTGAGAACATCTCATATCCCATAAGACCAGAGGTTTTAGAGCCGACAGAAATGGAAACCAAGTCACAAAATAGAGTTATAAAGTTGATTGGCAGTAAAATTACACAGAATATTCATTTATCCTGAAGCCCTAATTTAGAAAAAAATTTTGACTATACTACACTCTATTTGGAGTCCTTGGGTAGTGCCAATGGTTAACGTGCTTGGCTGCTAACTGAAAGGTTATAGGTTTGAGTTCACTCAGAGGCACCTCGGAAGAAGAGTCTGGTGATCTACTTCTGAAAAATCAGCCACTGAAAACCCTATGGAGCACAGTTCTACTCTGACACACATGGGGTCACCATGAGTCAGAGTCAACTCCAGGGCAACTTTTTTTTTAATGTTCTACTGAGATTAAATATGAAATATTCATAGACATTCTGATGGACAGGTGAAGAAATAAAGAAACGAAAACAAGTGGAGTGATTTCCCTGTAACTCACATGTGCTAAGATGAAATTGGAGTTCAGATCCTAAGTACTGAACCCAGGAGCTTAAGAGTGCCTTAGCTTTTTGTGTTATGCTCTGTTCATTTCTTCCCTCAAAAACTTACCTCTCCCCAGAGCAGCTTCTTTTTTTATTGACCCGTGTTCTTTATCTACATTCTGCAACAACAGCTCCACTGAGGAAAAGAATTCAGAATATTACGAGTCTAATTTGGAAACGTGAAATAGACCCCAGGAGCTGCAGACAGATTTAAGTATTTAAATGTAAATGGTTAACACTGTCAAAGACAACAAAAGGCAACTCATGATGAAGAAACCAAATGAAACCATCCTAAGACTAGACATTTTTAGGAAGCGGAAGCTTGCAGGTTTCAAAAAGAACCAGATAAAAAATGGACAGAGGACATGAAAAATTAGCTCACACACACACACACACACACACACACACACACACAATCTATTGGCCAATAAACATATAACGGATGTTCAGCCTCAGTTAAAATGAAACGAATGCAAATAAAATTGTAGTTTCTCATTTTTCATTATCAGATGACCAAAGATGGAGGAGTTCCATTAGACCCACGGTTGATAAAACGTTGGAAAACAGACATTCTCATACACTGTTAATAGGAATGTAAATTGGTGCAAACTTCTTGAAGGAAATTTTGGAAATAACTGTCAGAACGTAAAATGGGCATACCCTCTGGTGTGGTAATTTCATTTCTAGCAATGTACCCAACATGTACGTGCGCCTGAGTGTGCTTGTAAGTATGTTCATTGCAGCATTGTTTATAAGATTGTAACACTAAGCACAAGCTAAGCATTCACTGGAAACGGGAAAAAAATGGTTGAAGTGGTAAGTATTTCATTATATATATTTCACCACAATAAAACGTTAAATAAACTTATAGTTAATTGAAAAATAAAAAAAAAGTGAAATTGCTGGAAAGGGATACATACTTGTGCACAAGTTGGCTTCTATATGCATAGAACACCAATACATTCACACCCAGGAAGCTATAGGGAGTGGCCACCCTGGGAAACTGACGACTAAGGTGCGCCTGACCCAAGCCATGATCTTTTCAATTGCCTTCTGTGCATGTGACAGTTGGACAACAAAGAGGAAGACAGAAGAATTGATGCATTTGAACTGTGGTGTTGGAGAAGAATATACCATGGACTGCCAGAAGAACGAACAAATCAGTCTTAGAAGAAGTACAGACAGAATGCTCCTTAGAGGTGAAGATGGTGAGACCTCAACTCGCTTACTCTCGTCACGTCATCAAGGAAGACCAATGGCTAGAAAAGGACATCATGATTGGTAAAGTAGAGGGTCAGCAAAAAACGAGGGAAACCTTCCATGAGATGGATTGACACAAGAACCCCAACAATGGACTCAAGCGTACCAACGATCATGAAGATGGTGCAGGACCGGGCAAGGTTTGCACGTGAGGTCACCTTGAGTTGGAGCCCAGTGGAGGGCAACAACAACTGTCTAGGGACAGAGCAAGGACTGGGGATGACCTCTAATTTTTACACTCCACTCTTCTGTCTCATTTCAGTTATTTCCTGCAAGCTTGCATATTGCTTTCATAACAACTAAAGTGTTTAATGAAAAGAAGTCACATTCCTTCCGAGAAATACATCAAAGACAAAATTCCATTCCAATTGGTCACATCAAAGAGCCCCCCTAGCCCTGAGCAGAACTCAAACCACTGGTGGATGCGGCTGGTTAGAGCTAGGTGGGATGCCCCTGTTCCAAGCAACCAGGTGAGGGTTTGGGGAAACTACCTTCTCAAAGGGGAAACAGGATCAGGAACCCAAAGCAGAGCAGAGGTGCTCAGGTGTGCAAACCCAGGTGGATCTGAGATGGTGAGAAGGAGAGCAGGGAGAAAAGAGGGCAGAAAGATACAGTTGAGAGGATACCTGAGTGCTCAGAGCTGCTCACAGGCTGCCAGATGGTGAGCAGAGAGCTCCAGGGCCAGCTCCACCCCTGGGTGCTGGCCCACACCTGGGTGCTGGCTCCTTACCTGGGTGCTGGCCCCACACCTGGGAGCTGGCCCCACACCTGGGAGCTGGTGGGGAGGGGCTTCACACTTGGCAGGGTCTGGCTGAAGGACCAGGTGGTAAGATTTGGGACCCCAGCAGAGAGGGCTGGAAAGCAGGATCTACATTGAGGAAGCCCTTTGGAATACTGAATTCTGCTGTTGTTCTTGTCTGCGGAGGGATCCATCTTCACTTTATACCCATCTTCCCATCTCCCCTTGCAAGCAGATATTCATTAGTTACTTTGCTTATTGCCTTGGGAGGAACGGTGTGACACGGTGAAAAACAGAAGGATCCTGAGATCTTTGAGGTTCTTATTTCAAAAGCAATTGCCGCCCCAAGGCAAAGAGACAAAATATCCAAACCCAGAAAGAAGGCGGTAGAGGTGGGAGGGGACCGAGGAGCAGAGAGGTTGCAGGTGCTGGACCCATAGACCTCCCAAGGGTACCCCAAGTCCCCAGGCCAAGCTGCCCGATCCCAGGGAAGAAATGATTATAGGCGTGACCAGTCTTCATCATCAGGGCTCAAGACAGCCTCACAAACATTCCCACTCCCCAAGGGGGTCCTAGAAGACCCAAGATTGCTGAGCTGAAGGAACCCGGCAGACAGGAATAATCAATGGCTTGGCACCCACCTCTGTAGCTCTCCTCCCAGCCTTCCCACAGCATTTGCACTGTGCAATATTCTGGAAACCTGGCACACCCGGGGAAAAGAGGGGATGCAAAATAACCAAGGTGAACTCTTGTACCAGGAGCTGTGAGGACCCCTGCCTGCTGTGGACTGAATGGTGTCCCCCAAAAAGATAGGTTGAAGTCCTAACATTTGTACCTGTAAACTTGACCTTGTTTGGAATCAGGGTTTTTGAAGATGCTATAGGTTAACATGAGGTCATATTGGAGTAGAGTGAGTCCTAACCCAACATGAGTTTAAAAAAAATAACTGTTGCCGTCGAGTTGATTCCAACACATAGAGACCCTCTAGGACAGAGTAGAACTGCCCCACAGAGTTTCCAAAGAGTGGCTGGTGGATTTGAAGTGCCAACCTTTTTGGTTAGCAGCTGAACTCTTAACCACTGCACCACCAGGGCTCACTGATATGAGTTATGCTCTTATAAAGAGGAGAAAGGACACAGAGAGAGAGAGGGAAGACAGACAGCCCTGAGATGATGGAGCGATGTGGTCACAAGTCAAGGGACACCTGGGCCCTCCAGCAGCTGTAAGAAACAAGGAAGGATACGCTGACACCCTGAATTTGGATTTCTAGTCTCCCTAACTGTGAGAGAACAGATTTCTGTTGTTCTAGGTCACCCAGTATGTGGTCCTGTGTTCTGGCAGCCCCAGGAAATGAGTACAGATGGTGTGTCCTGACCAGGAGCTGGCACCACAGAGACAAAATCTTTGTGGTTGAATCCTTTCCTTTGCCTCACATTCTTTAAATACTGGTGGTAAATCTTCAAACTGAGGCCCAGGTGTCTGCTCATCAAGCTCTGATGAGCAGAAGCAGCCTGGGCAGAGGACCACGTGTGACTGCAGTAAGAATCTGTGAGGGCACAGTCGTGTGTGGACCAGCAGGGTCACAGGCTGGGGTGGCGTACTGGTCTCCTGGGGCTGCTGTAACAAAGTACCACTAACTGGGTGGCTTGTCAGGACACTAATTTATTGTCTCACAGTTCTGGAAGCTAGAAGGCCAAGATCAGGGTGTCGGGCGTGTTGATTTCTTCTGAGGCTCTGAGGGAGAATCTGTTCCTACCCCTCTCCTGGCTTCTGGTGGCTCCAGGAATTCCATGGCTGACCGCTGCAGGGTCACATGGCATCCTTCCTCTGTCTCCCTGTCTCTTCTCTTTTATAAGGACACCAGTCTTATAGGATTAGGACCCACCCTACTCCAGTAGGACCTCACATTAACCTAACTGATAACGTCTTTGAAGATTTTATATCCAAGCGAGGTTCCATTCACAGACACTGGAGTTAGGACTTGAACATGTCTTTTTGGGGCACACAATGCAATCCAATAACACTATCATTTGAAGGCAAATGGTGTAGTACAGTAGTGAAAACGAAAAGAACTTCAAAGTCCAGGGAGGGAGGGAAGAAGGGCCCATAGATTACGCTTCAAATGAAATGAACTGACTCAGCGTAAGTGACAGGGACCATGCAATATCAATGGAGACTCTGCTTGGCTACAGACTGTCACCTTCTTTCCATCTCAGGTAAGAATCCTTGAGATGCTATGCCACATGGCTGACTCAGTTTTGTTCACTGAACTTTCATCTTTCCCATAGAGTTTTCTTATGCAATAATGGAGATACCATTTTCTTCAAAGGCAACTGACCCTACAAAGAAACACAGATAAAGAGGGGAATAGAAAGTTAGCATAACCCTCAACCAGTGGATTCTTATACTCAATGACATCTCTCTTTCTGTGCAGTCTAACTTCCATAGACAGTGAGTAAGACCTTTACCAGGACCTACTGTCTACATGGAGGCTCTATCACAGAACACAGACAAATGGCCTTGTCTTACTGTCCCGGGGTGGCTGTAACAAAAAACCGGGTGGTTTAAAGAATAGAAGTGTATTCTCTCAGTTTTCCCCATCTCCTACCCTCCCACATGTCTGATGTTTTCCATCTCATCTCTCATGTCTCGGGTTACACAATTCCCTTCCACCCAGGGTGTCCTGCCCCACCTCACCTTCAACAACGTCTGTGCTACAGATTGAATTGTGTCCCCTAAATTTATGTTGAAGTCCTAACTCCCATTATCTGTGTGAAGGTGACCTTGTTTGGAAATAGTCTTTGAAGACGATATCAGTTTAACGTGAGGTCATTAGGGTTGGCCCTAATCCAATATGACTGATGTCCTTATAATAGAGGAGAAGAGACACAGAGACAGAGGGAAGATGGCCATATAATGACAGAGGCAGAAACTGGAGTGATGCATTTATGAGCCAAGGAATGCCAAGAATCGCCAGGAACAACCAGAAGCCGAGGAGGCAAGGAAGGGTATTCCCCTAAAGCTTTCAGGAGAGAGAGAGAGAGCATGGCCCTGCTAACCCCTTGATTTCAGACTTCCGGCCTCCAGAACTGTGGGACAATAAATCCCTGTTGTTTTAAGCCCCCCAGTCTTTGGTACTTTGTTACGGCTGCCCTGGGACACCTCAGTCCAGCCATCGCCCTGTCTGGGAAGCTTTCCTGGCCATGAAGACTGGAGTACATGGTCCTCCTTGGTGATGCTTGTTTGGGCAGCCTCCCCCCAATCCACACACATAATTGGAATTGCCATTGCCTTTGAGTAGACTCCAAGTCATGGTAACCCCGTGTACAACAGAATGAAACATTGCCAGGTTCTGCACTACTCTTGTTCTAGGTCACCCAGTATGTGGTACTGTATTCTGGCAGCCCCAGGAAATGAGTACAGATAGTGTGTCCTGACCAGGCGCTGGTACCACAGAGACAAAATGTTTGTGGTTGAATCCTTTCTGTTCCCTCACTTTAATTAGATACTGGAGACAAAGTTTCCGACTGAGGCCCAGATCTTCATGATCACTGGTATGCTAAGTCCATTGTTGTGGCCCTTGAGTGAGTGCTTTCTAACCTAGGGAGCTCATCTTCCAGCACTACTGTTGTTGTTGTTAGGTGCTGTGGAGTTGGTTCCAACTCATAGCGACCCTGTGTACAACAGAACAAAATACTGCCTGGTCCTGCACCATCCTTATAATTGTTGTTATCTTTGAGCCCATTGTTGCAGCCACTGTGTCAGTCCATTTCCTTGAGGGTCTTCCTCTTTTTCACTGACCCTCTACTTTACCAAGCATGATGTCCTTCTCCAGGTCCCTCTTGTTAACATGTCCAAAGTATGTGAGACAGTCTTGTGATCCTTTCTTCTAAGGAGCATTCTGGCTCTACTTCTTCCAAGACAGATTTGTTCCTTCTTCTGCAAGTCCATGATATATATTCAAACTCTTCACCAGCACCATAATTCAAAGGCATCAGTTCTTCTGCTGTGATCCATAGGGTTGTCACTGGCTGGTTTTCGAAAGTAGATATCCAGGCCTTTCTTCCTAGTCTGTCTTAGCCTGAAAGCTCTGCAGAAACCTGTCCACCATGAGTGACCCTGCTGATATTTGAAACACTGGTGCCATAGCTTCTAGCATCGGAGCAACACACAAGCCACCACAGTAGGACAGACTGACCTACAGGTGGTGGAGATTGAATATAGCTCCCTCTTTTATGTGCTACACCACAGCAGGATCTGTGTCTTTACTGAATGGATGAATAAATAAATGGATGCATCCTGTTACTGAGGAGGATAAACAGACAAAGAACCATTTTAGACAAAAGCAGTTTATAGAATTATCATGTAAATCTGTGTAGAACAGAATAAATGCTTTGTAATTTGGGGGAAACAGAAGGATTTCTGGACTTCTGGCAAAGCTTTCTCCTCACTAAATCATTTCATGCACAGTTTTCGCAAATGCGTCTTCTGCTGGCCATAATTATGCGTCTCCCACCCCTACTGTTTCGAATTACTTTGCACTAACACCAGAATTGCTCCACCGAGAACTGGATTTATTTGCTGAAATGTGATGAGGAGAAGTGGGATAAGAGACAGACTTCACATGCAGCACCCGTTGCTCGGACAGCTATATTTCTGAGAAATATATTTCAGTCCTTTTGCTCCATTTCTTTTGTAATTTAATAACTGAAGTACAAAGCTCATGAAATCTTGGAATGTGTTGGAAGTTCAGTGAGGAGAAATGTGTATGGTGCGGTTAGGAGAGACAGGGGAGTTAGAGTAACGGGGGAGATCGATCGCTTGTGATCTTTCTGGCCAGTGGTTTATGGCTAAAAGTCTGCTTCAACTCAAGACCAAACTCTGTTGCATGGCCACAAAAGGAGAGAACAATTAGCAAATTCAAGGACCAGGATTCCTTTAGTACCTTGATTTCAGATAGGATTACTTGTTTAAAAATTATTTTGCTTGAGGCCAATGAAGTAATATTTTCAGGTCAATGCAGAAAAAGCATCGATGGGGGCAGGTTCTCCTCTGTGAATGCAAGACCTACACATGCAAACATTTTTCTCACCTAGCACCTATCTTTCATTGCCAAATGTCTTTGACAATGTCTTTCTCACATGTACAAATGGCTTCCTGTAAAAAATCAACATTCCACGAGACACCGGAAATGTGAACAGGTCCCCCATTGCAGGCTGGCTGGTTCTCCTCCCTGTGGGGCAGTCTTTGCAGTCTTCGTTCAGCACTGCATCTCTAAATGGGGTGTAGATAATATCCCTGTGGCCTCCAGGGAGTATGGTGTTATCCACATCAGTGTTCACAATAACAAACACAGCTTCCCAACTGAGCTTTTTAATCAGCACTTTAGGGGAGAAAGGAGCCTGTTTTCGTTTAACAGATGTATCAGATGCTATCTAACCATCTGGCACTGTGATGAACGGCAGAACAGGGGCTGCGCGACCAGCAGACCCCCACCCATAGCCTCGCGTGGCCTCTCCAGATGTATGATCATGGCTAAGATGTTGTGCCTCTCTGAACCCCAGTATCCCACTGTGTGAATAAATCTCAAATCAAGTATCAAATCTCAGAATCCCGCTGTTATGTCCTCCACTATGAGGATAAACAAAGCCCTACTTTCTACTTCTCGTCTCAGTGCTGGCAGCTCTGTTTCGGACCCTCTCTGACCCCAACAGCCCGGAGCTGGGTCAGCTCTCACAAGTTAAAGGTACAGTCCTCCAGACTGCCAAATAGGCAGATGCCAGGCACAAGGTTAGGAGTCCACACAACACTCTCACTTCTGACCTATTAGCTACAAATTTGGGGTTTCCGTCTACCACTTTAGGATGTCAGCTGCAAGCTCATCCACCCCCACCCCCTGGGCTTCCTCACTCCTGACCTGCTGGCTCCCACTACTCCTTTGGGTCTGATAATTCCCTGGAACGACTCAGAGAACTCACAGAAGGTGCTAAACTTACAGTTTTATTGTGGGAATGAGGATACAAATGAAGAGACACATAGAGCAAGACATGGGAGGCTTCCCAGTGTGGAGCTTCTGTGTCCCAAAGGACATGCTTCCCTCTCAAGTGCACTGATAGCTCACCAACCAGGAAGCCCATGGAACTTTCGTGTCCAGGGCCTTTATTGGCTTCGTACCATAATCATGAATGATTGGATTGGCCCCTTGCTGCCCTGAGGTCAGCTGATACTAGGCCACTTGGTGGTCTTTGTCTTCAGGCCAGCCACATCCATTAGTACAAACCCCCAGGTGTGGGCTAGAGGCTTTAGATAACAAAGACACTTTAATTACTCAGGAAATTCCAAGGGTTTAGAGTTATCTCTCAGAAACCAAAGACAAAGATCTAATTACTGAGGTGAAGTAATTCTTTACTGCACATCCACCCTGTAAAACCTCAGTGTAAGTCTCCTTACAAGATCAATATGAAAATGAGCTGCAATAAGTTTAAGTATTCGGGATAGGGACTGGCACATAAGAAATGATGAACAATGGTAGAATGTGCTTGTAACAACATGGATGATACCATTCCTGTTGCTTCAAGATTCAGGCTGAAGCTGCAATCTGAGGAAAATGGGAGAGAAGCCCCCTCCCCCCATTCCTAAGTAAAGTACTAAACACATCGTTTTGGGATGTCCTGAAACTAAAGAGTCAGTGTAGCCACCATTAACCGTAGGTGGGTGCGTGTCTACAGGACATATGCAACTTGTGTGGAATCGACGTCTTACACGATAGAGATCTGTATTATAGACTTTGCAGTTGTTGCTGTTAGCTGCTGTTGAGTCAGCTCCCAATTCATGGCGACCCCACGCACAACAGAAGGAACCACTGCCTAGTCCTGCACCATCCCCATGATCAGCTGCAGATCAGACCATTGTGACCCACAGGGTTTTCACTGGCTGATTTTCGAAAGCAGATCTCCAGACCTTTCTTCCTAGTCCATCTTAGTCTGGAAGCGCCATGAAAACCTGCTAGCATCGTAGCAACACGCAAGCCTGCACTGACAGATGGGTGGTGGCTGCACATGAGGAGCCTTGGCCAGAAATCAGACCCAGGTTTCCCACACGGAAGGTGAGAATTCTACCACTGAACCACACTGTCCCACAGAATATTTTTTCACACCATAACCTAGAGTGCCCATATTATTGTACTATAGTGGGATACAGCCCTGAGATTACAGTCAAATTAAGTCAAATCCAGATTTCCACCTAGTCTTTGTTTTACGGTATTTGCCCAAACTTACTTCTAAAACTCTTTTCCACATAATCATCCAAACGTGGAATTAATGGATTCCCTAGTTTCTGTCCTTAAAATTTTCCAGAGCAAACTCCTTTCCTCTAGGGATGCAGACTCCTCATCTGCTGAATTTGTATCTTCTCTTTCTTTACACTGTAGTTTGTGAACACAATCAAGTATTTCTCTAATGGGGGAAAAAGGCAACTTCTGATTTGAAATCCACCTCCATTTTTGCCTATACATCAAGTTCGTTATAATAATGGCCTTCAGGCTTGGAAAACAATGCTGGGCTGATTCTGAACCTCTGCCCACCACCCACCCCACAAACAGCCAGGAAATGAATAAGGAAAACAAATAAAACACAGAAGACTGAGGATTTCAGCGTAACCAGAAGACAGAGAACACGGTGTTGTAGGAGAAGCGCCAGACTTACGCCCTGCTAAAAGTGAAGGTACAGAGTTTTACCGAGGAGCAGAGCGTACAGTACTGTCCCACGCGCAGCAGAGAGTGAGGTTTTTACAGGGCAGAGTAAATAAAGGCTGCGTGCTCGCAGGCATGAGGGGGTGCAAGGCAAAAAGTCACAAAGGGGTCCTCAGACTACAACCTTTCTTACCTATCTTTCTTCACATTAGCCCTTCCGTTGGTTAACATCCTGGGACATCCTGAAGAAATCATTCTTTCGAAGACATTTGCACCAAATTTTCTGTAACAACGGTGTCTCTAATCCCTTCTTCTTATCATAAAATAACAGGCTTCAGCCCTAAGTTACAGACATACAGAGTCACGTGACATGTACAAGTGGAACTAAGGTTGTAGCGAGTGTTAAGTGCTACGGGCGCTAACCAAAAGGTCAGCAGTTCGTATCCACCAAGCGCTCCTTGGAAACCCCACGGGACAGTTCTACTCTGTCCTACAGAGTCGCTATGAGTAGGAATCAACTCGAAGGCAATGGGTTTGGTTGGTTTTGAACACAACTGCAACTTTGAATTACCTGTAAGTAGAGGCAAAAAGTAGTTAATGCGCTTGGCTGCTCACTGAAAGGCTGGTGGTTCGAGTCCATCCAGAGGTGCCTCAGAAGAAAGGCCTGGTGATATACTTCCAAACAATCAGCCACTGAAAACACTAGGGAGCACAGTTCTACTCTGACACACATGGGGGCGCCATGATTTGGAGTCAACTCAACAGCGACTGGTTTAGAGGCAAAAAAGCAGTAAATGCCAGCAGAGCTCCCAACACCCACTCGCTGGTGCTTCAAGTCTGTGGAGGCAGAGAGCAGAGAGAGGGGAGGCTGGAATGATCTAGAAAGAGTAGGGGGAGCAGAGCAGGCCCAGACAAACTCACCCCAGAAGGAGGCAGTGAAACAATACATACACAAATACCGAGCGCTGGCCGGGAACAGAGACACATTGCCCTGTTGTTGGAAAGGGGCTTGGAAGTGGGTGGGAGAAGAGGGGCGCCTTGGAGAAGCATTACTTGTGGAGGACGTCAAATGAGGAGAAAAGAGGGGAAATAAGGACCCCGCAGGAACAACCACAGTAGACCTGAACAGGTTTTCCATTTTCCCTTCTTTTTTAGTCGGATGCCTCAATGTTTTCAACATGTCAGTTTTTCTTGGATTAATTTATAAATGTAATGCAATCCCAATAAAAATACCAACAAGATTTTTTATGGAGCTAGACAAGTTAGAAAAATAAACACAAGATTGGCTAAGAAAGCACTGAAAAGATAGGAGAGGGGGTAGTTTGCAGGCTACTAGATTTACCAGCTATTAGAGCACTGTACAAAGCTTCTGTAATTAAAACAGTGTGGCATTGGCACACATGAATAGACAGACCAATCACTGAAATAGATTAAAAAGTCAAAGAAAAAAAAAAAAGATGCAAAAGTGGTATCTCAAATCACAGAGACAAAGATAATCTCTTTAATAAATGGTATTGGGACAATTCCTCAGCCATGTGGAAAAATAGAATAAAATTAGATACATTCCCCAAATCGTGTGTAAGACTAAACCCCAAGCGGATCTAGAATCTAAATGTAAAAAATAAGTACAAAAAAGTGAGTCCTTAGTTCAGGGTTTCTCGGCAGTGCGGTGACTCCGGCCGTTTGTGCGGCGTCCACCTGACCCTTGCCCGGTGCCGTTCCGTGGGGATAAATGAAACATTGACGGACGCAGCACCTCTATTTTGCCTCTTGTCTGCACTACTGTACTCACTGAATAAAGGCTGATCGTTATTTTCAGTTCGGCTTGCTGTCAATTGACCCCCTAGACACCTGGCAGATCAACACTTTCTGCCTTTGGGCTGAAGACCAGACGCGCCACACCTCTGAGATTTTTAGCTTCCTCCCCGTCCCCACCCTCCACAGTGTTCTTCTCATGCAGAACCTGTACATAGATCAAGAGGCAGTCACCTCATACACATGTGAAAGCTGGACGACAAAAAAGGAAGGCAGAAGAAGAATTGATGCATTCGAGTTGTTGTGTTGGCCAAGAGTATTGAATGTACTGTGGACTGCGGAAAGAATGAACAGATCAGTCTTAGAGGAAATACGAGCAGAACGCTCCTTAGAAGGGAGAACTGCAAGACTTCGGCTTGCTTACTTGGGGTACGTTATCAGGAGAGATCGATCACTAGAAAATGACTTCACGTTTGGTGAAGTAGAGGGTCAGTGAAAACAAGGGAAGCCCTCAGCAAGATGGATTGACAGAATAGCTACAACAATGAACTCAGATAAACCAAGATTGTGAAGATGGTGCAGGACTGGGCAACGCTCTGTTCTGTTAAACACAAGGTCGCCGTGAGTCAGAGCTGACGAACAGCAACCAATGTCTCGGGAAGTCCCCATGGGTGTCACACTGCACGTGGGGGGTTGCCGTGTCCACCTCGGACGCCCCCTGGGCAGGTGCAGCTGCCTCTTCACGCTCTAGAATCTGGACCGCGATGTGGCTGCCCAGCTGGGGCCATGGCCCTGCTCCTCTGCCTGCTGCAGGGCGGTAACCGAGGACCGGGGTCTGGGGGGGCTTTCCTACCCCTGTGTGATCTGCAGACACATACAGCTAATTAAGCATCTTGGCAAAAATTCCCTGACAGGCTGGCAGCAGAGTATACACCAGCCAAGATCCAAGGCGCTTTCCAAGGACCAGCCCCCTGGGGCTTCTAGTGAGAGCAGCGTGTCTGACAAACACTACGTACACTTTTAAAAATGCTTTTGTTGGTTTTTTGAAATGTCCCAGAAGAACATTGTATGTGAAAGTGTGTTCTAAGAAAACGAGAAGTATGGAAGGGCTGTGCAGCATACAGGCTACGGTTGCCTGCTCTGGAATCAGGCTGGGTTATTCCACTGGCGCTGCTAAACAGCTCTGCCAGCTTTTCTCTCTCAAGGTCGCGTCCTTGCACAAAATGCAGCCAACCTTGAGCTCTCAGAGTCACACAGAGTGAAATGACAGACTGTCCGGGAAGCCCCCAGCATCCCACCCACTCACAGGAGGACACTGAGTAAATAGAGCCTTTAAAGTAATGTGAAACGTCACCCTATTTTCATTGCTGCTGGGTTTGCTTTTCCTCCCTCGAGCTCAAGCCTCCTACAGATACCTTACTCAGTCTTGACAGATTTTTAGATAAAGATTTTTAGCTCACGACCGCAGATGACGGTAGTGAATATTTCACATTAATGGAGAGTTTACACTCTCTGACTAAAGGACTTTCCTTGCCCCAGGTACCCGAGAAATTGAAGGGGAAACAAACATGATATTATTATCTGAGGCTTATCAAATAGGTCCAAA
The DNA here is from genome assembly GCF_000243295.1 of Trichechus manatus latirostris. Taxonomy (NCBI): domain Eukaryota; kingdom Metazoa; phylum Chordata; class Mammalia; order Sirenia; family Trichechidae; genus Trichechus; species Trichechus manatus. The sequence continues at coordinate 1,773,216 of NW_004444008.1, read as the reverse complement.
ATTTCATTTGAATGAAGAATTATGTATTTTTCAAGAAAAATCTATTTCTATTTCTTCTGCTCTGCCACCTTTAACTCATTCAAAGTAATACCCGGTACAGAATAATAGAAGTCCCCATCAAATATTGGCTAGCTCCCTGGGTGGTGCAAATGGTTAAACACTGGGCTACTAACTGAAAGGTTGGCCGTTCGAATGCACTAAGAGGTGCCTCAGAAGAAAGGCCTGGTGATCTGCTTCCAAAAGGTCACAGCCACGAAAATCCTATGGAGCAGACATGGGGTTTCCATGATTCGGACTCAACAGCCACTGGCTTTTTGGTTTGGTTTTCTGTGCTAGGCAGCTGCTCAAACGGCTCCCAGTATTCTCACCTCCTTGTGTAACCCCTCCCCTGTGGTGGGCTGGACTAGTAGCTCCCTTCTAAGGAGTAGAGTGTGGGAACAGTGATGGCATGTCACTCCAAGGTGAGGTTAGAAGGACGGCAACTTCCTCCTGCCTCCAACCCCCGTCTAGCCCTTCTCACTTGCCTCCTCTGATGAAGCATGTCGCCATATTGGGAGCCCACATGGCAAGCGACTAAGGGTGGCCTGTGGCCAACAGAGGACTTGAGGATCTCACTCCAATAACCCAGGAAGAACTGAATCTTGCCAAGGGATCTGTCGCCACTGGAGCCTTGAGATCACTGCACGCCAGCTGAGACCTTGATTGCACCTCATGAAGACCCCGAGCCACTGGATTCAATGTAACTCTGCCCAGATTTCTGACCCACAGAAACTGTGAGATAACAAAATGTTGTCATTTCAGGGGGGAAGGGTAACTTCTCATGCAGTAACAGATAACAGATTCATCCACATTATACCAAACACTATTGGAAAGTCTGAATTTAATCTCCAAGAGCTGAAAAGGTTGGATTTGCTGTTTCTGGAGAAATCCAGTGGGTCTTTTTCTTGCCCAAACACTCTACACTTGTACTTTGGAGCAACAGCTATAGTGGAGTATTCTTAGAGGCAGAGATGCTGAGCTTCAGCATCCTGGGTTGGCCTTGAGTTGACAAAGCAGAAGTTTAGATTTCGATATTCTTTTTGCTTGTATTCAGTACCTATGTTTCTATTTTATTCTTTCCAGAGCCTGACCTATTTTTTCTATTTTGCTATGCTTATATATGTATATAACAAAAATGCCTTTTTAACCATTATTAAGTGCACAGTACAGTGATATTAATTCTAGTCACCGTATTGTGCACTCATCATTGCTTGTTAGGTGCTGTCCAGCGGGTTCTGACTCATAGCAGCCCTGTGTACAACAGAACAAAACACTGCTTGGTCCTGTGTCATCCTCACAAACATTGCTATGTTTGAGACCATTGTTACAGCCATTGTGTCAGTCCATCTCGTTGAGGGTCCAACTCTTTTTCGCTGACCCTCTACTTTACCAAGCATGATGTCCTTCTCCAGGGACTGGTCTCTCTTGATGTTGTTGTTGTTAGATGCCACCAAGTCATGGATTGGGTCAGGCATATCTGAACCCTCAAAGTAACATCTTTACTTTTTAACACTTTAAAGAGATCTTTTGCAGTGGATTTGCCCAATGCAACACATCATTTGATTCTTTGACTGCTGCTCCCACGGGTGTTGGTTGTGGATCCAAGTACAATGAAATCCTTGACAACTTCAATATTTTCTCTGTGTACCATGATGTTTCTTATGGTCCAGTTGTGAGGATTTTTGCTTTCTTTACGTTGAGGTGTAATCCACACTGAAGGCTGTGGTCTTTGCTCTTCATCAGTAAGTGCTTCAAGTCCTCTTCACTTTCAGCAAGCAAGGTTGTGTGATCTACATAGTACAGGTGGTTAATGAGTCTTCCTCCAGTCCTGATGTCTCTTTTCTCTCCGTATAGTCCAGCTTCTTGGATTATTTGCTCAACATACAGACTGAATAAGTATGCCAAAAAGATACAACCCTGATGCACACCTTTCCTAATTTTAAACCACGCAGCATCCCCTTGTTCTGTTCCAACAATTGCCTCTTGATTTATGTACAGGTTCCTCATAAGCACAATTAAGTGTTCTGGAATTCCCACTCTTTGCAATGTTATACATAATTTTTTACGGTCCATACAGTCAGATGCCTTTGTATAGTCAATAAAACACAGGTAAACATCTTTCTGGTATTCTTTGCTTTTAGCCGGGATCTGTCAACATCAGCAACGATATCCCTGATTCCACGTCTTCTTCTAAATCCGGCTTGAGTTTCTGGCAGTTCCCTGTCAGTGTATTACTGCAACTATTTTTGAATCATCGTCAGCAAAATTTTACTTGTGTGTGATATTAATGATATTGTTAAATAATTTCCACATTTTGTTAAATCGCCTTTCTTTGGAATGGGCAAGATACGGACTTCTTCCAGTTGTTCGGCCAGGTAGCTGTCTTCCAAATCTCTTGATACAGAGGAGTGAGACCTTCCAGTGCTGCATTTGTTCGTTGAAACACCTCAGTTAGTACGTCGTCCATTCCTGGAGTCTTGTTTTTCACCAATGCCTTCAGTGCAGCTTGCACTTCTCCCTTCAATACCATCAGTTCCTGTTCATATGCTACCACCTGAAATGGTTGAACGTCCATCAATTCTTTTTGGTACAGTGACTCTGTGTGTTCCTTCCATCTTCTTTTGATGCTTCCTGTATCATTCAATATTTTGCCCTTAGAATCCTTCAATACTGTGACTCCACGCTTAAATGTTTTCTTCAGTTCTTTCAGCTTCAGAAATGCTGAGTCTGTTCTTCCCTTTTGGTTTTCTATCTCCAGGTTTTTGCACATGTCATTGAAATACTTTACTTTGTCTTCTTGAGCCGCCCTTGGAAATCTCCTGGTCAGC
>NW_004444008.1:1763128-1770006 GCF_000243295.1 Trichechus manatus latirostris | reverse complement strand
GAATAAGTCATTGATCTTGCAAAATTTCATCATGTGCTCTCCCGTGTCATTTCTATCACCAAGGTCATATTTTCCAAGTACCAATCCTTCTTCTTTGTTTCTAACTTTCAAATTCCAATCACTAGTAATTATCAATGCATCTTGATTGCATGTTTGATCAATTTCAGACTGCAGAAGTTGGTAAAAATCTTCAGTTTCTTCATCTTTGGCATTAGTGGTTGGTGCCTAAATTTGAATAGTAGTCGTATTAACTGGTCTTCCTTGTAGGTGTATGGATATGATTCTATCACCAACAGCCCTGTACTTCAAGATAGATCTTGAAATACCCTTTTTGACAACGAATGTGATGCCTTTCCTCTTCAATTTGTTATTAGGTGCATAGTAGATCATATGATTGTCCACTTCAGAATGGCCAATACCAGTCCATTTCAGCTCACTAATGTCTAGGATATTGATCTAAATGCATTCCATTTCATTTTTGATGACTTCCAGTTTTCCTAGATTCATACTTCATACATTCCACATTTTAATTATTAATCCATGTTTGTAGCTGTTTCTTCTCATTTTGAGTCGTGCCACATCAGTAAACTAAGGTCTCGATAGCTTGACTCTGTTCACATCATTAGGGTCGACTCTACCTTGAGGAGGCAGCTCTTCCCCAGTTGTATTTTGAGTGCTTCCAACCTAAGGGGCTCATTTTCCGGCGCTATTATCAGACAATGTTCCACTGCTATTCATAAGATTTTCACTGGCCAACTTTTTCAGAAGTAGACCACAGGGTCCTTTTTCTTAGTCTGTCTTAGTCTGGAAGCTCTGCTGAAACCTTCCACTATTGGTGACCCTGCCGGTATTTGAAATATTGGTGGTATAGCTTCCCGCATCGCAGTAACTCTCAAGCCACCACACTACAACAAACTGACAGAACAATGGTGGCCATCACCGCTATTTCCAAATGTTCCTCATCACCCTAAAGAGGAACTCAGTACCCCTGAAGCAATAACTCCCCATTTACCCCTCCCCCAGCCCTGGTCACCACTGATAAACTTTGGTCTCTATGCGTTTGCCTGTTCCAGATATTCCATATGAGTGGGATCATAAAACAGTTGTCCTTTTGTGTCCCATATATTTTGTTCAGAAGTCCCTGGGTGGCACAAACAGCTTGCATTTAACTACTGACCTAAAGATTGATGTTTCAAACCCACCCAGTGGCACCATGGAAGAAAGGCCTGAGAGCTACTTCTGTAAACACTACAGCCAAGAAAACACATGTTTTCAAGGTTCATCCATGTTGTAGCGTGTATCAGGACTTCATTTCTCTTTATGGCTGAGTACTATTCCACTGTATGGATGGAGCACATTTTGTTTATCCATTCCTCTGCTGAGGGACACTGGGTTGTTTCCACCTTTTGGCTGTTGAGAATAACACTGCTATGAACTTTAGTGTAGCCAGAGCTACTTCCTGCGTTAGTGATCACTCACACAACCATCTGAGCTTGCTATGAAAAAATACCTGCTGCTATTTAGAATGTCAAAAGCACTCGAGCAAGCATATTCACAGCCCATACCAATGCCAAGGCTGAAAACGCAGTGCTTGGAATAAGCCCGGCACCATCACTCCAGATGAAGCCGTGGACAGCGGCCATCTGTCTGCCTTGCCTATACTGCTTACACAGAGGTGGGCACTGAGGCTGAGAATGGCTCCATTGACCAGCTTGCTGCTACGCTGTCTGTGCGGCGTGACAAGCTCCTCCTCAAAGATGGTGCCCAGTTCTTGAGTGGGCAGCCTGCCTCTGAAGCAGATGGGTATGAGTGAAAGCAGAATGGTAATTGGATTGTACACAGAAACGTTTCTGCCGAAGGTCGCATTAGCGTTTGGGAGCTTGCCACCATCTAGGATCCCAGGGTTCCAAGCTTGCTAATCTAGCTTGCAGGTGGACTGACATTGTAAAATTTCTTAGTCCAGGGAAGCGCTCAGGAGTGTGTTGACGGTGGTCTGTTGTTGCCTTGAAGGTTATGGTCATTCTCTCTCAAGAGGCAGCTGAGCTTATAGCCTAAGCTCCAAGCTGGGTCATCTTTTGCTGCTTATTACGAATCTGTAGTCTTTTCTGAGGGGAGAGTGCATTGGTAATTGTGGATTCTGAAGGTCAAAGTCTTATTGCCTATCCTCGCATTGCGGAGCACATTTTTATGAACAGAAGACAATCTAATTGAAGTGGTAAGGCCAACCTCAACCTCTGCCACTGCGGTTTCCTATAGCCCAGTCACGGCAAGCAACCACAAAACTGCCACAGCACCATCGTCAGCAACACCGCCAATCACACGACTGTCAGCAACAACAGGAAACCAGCACTGCCAGCATCGCCAACAAAACCACCAACACTGTCAGCAGCAAAACAGCCAGCATCACCACCAACAATGACAAACTCACTGCCATCACCAACAACAGTGAAACCACCACAACCACCAGCACGGTCCTGGGGACTGACTCAGTGGCAGCGGACAACCATGTAATAAGATACAGCCCTTCCTGAGGAACCACTAGGGTGGATTACACCGAGGAGTGGTGGATAATAACTGCTAATAATGGACCAGTCCCCGATATCGTGGAGTCAGGCTGAGCCCAAGGATGACGCCGTTTCTTCAACAAGCATGAGCTTTCCTTGAGGGAGTGTGCTCTCTGTTGATGCGGCTTAATGGCCACACCCTACGTGCCTACCGGGCGTGGACACTGGGCTAGATGCCAGGCGAAGAGTCGGAACCTGGGTTTGAGGAACTTCTTTCCAAGGAACTCACAAATGAGGAAGAAACACAGACTGTAATGCAATGTTTCTGGAGGCAATGGCAAAATCCATAAATTCAGAATTACAGAATCCCGTGTGGGTGTGTTTTGTTGCTGCTGTTGTTGGAGTTTGTTATTAGCTGCTGTTGAATCGGCCCCTGACTCACAGCCACCCCATGCACGGTGCAGTGAAACCCTGCCCGGGCCTGTGCTATCCCCACCATCCGTTGTGGGTCAGACTGTTGTGCTCCACGGGCTTTTCAGTGGCTGGTTTTTTGGAAGTAGGTCACCAGGCCTTTCTTCTGAGGCACCTGTGGGTGGACTCGAACCTCCAACCTTTCGGTTAATAGCCAAACCATGAACCGTTGTGTGAATTAAAGCCTGAGAGTGAGGGAGGCATTTCACTGGGAAGTCCCTGTTGAACATGTTGGTACTGCGCTTCCGTGGTTGGTAGCCGGCAGCCTCACGAGCCGCCTGAGACACTGAGCGGCCCAAAATACGTAGTGTGCGTAACAGTATATGGGGGGCTCCTGAAAGAACAGGGTGAACCAGGCGACAGGATCCTAGAAAGTACTAGATATGACAGCTCATGGATTTTCCAGATTCAAAGCTGGGACCGCTGGGCAGAGAGGTTGTGCAGTCAGGCCTCATTCCGTGGTTTATTTTTTAGATAAGAAAGTGTTTATCAACACCATGCACTCTCCACAGAAGGCTGCTTCTCACTCGCGTTCACCTGCGGCGCTGAGGCGCAACCTCGTGCGTAAAGGGCCGTGCAAACTGTGCTGCCCCATCTCTCTGGGAAGGATGACCCAACTGCCTCATGTCGATGAAAAGCAGTCACTTCAAATTCTGGACCTGCCATTCCTGAGCGTGGAACAGGGCCCGAGACAGCCTAGACGTGCAGCACAGCATCCGACTTCATCCCAGGGCCGCTGTGTCCATTCACACCATCTCTGCCAATAAAGCTTCTTATCTTCAACCTTCACACTCTTCATTTTCTAATTCCGTTCTGTTTTCTGAGGCCTTAAAGGGGAGGGGCTGTATTATTTGCATCTCTGTTTCCTAGCCCTCAGCCCACTTCCATCAGGAAGCAGACATTCAGCGAGTGGTCACTTAACAAGGGGACCGCATGGAAAAGAAAAGCTGTTTGTCTCAGACAATACTTGTCAGCATTAACTGATGTCATCACTCTATAAGTTCTTGGACTTTCTGTCCTCTTAGTCTGTTTGGGAAACAGGAAGAAGCAGAGCACAATCCATCACCTCAGGTGAGTAATGTTACAGCAGAAAGCAGGGAAAGGTCTTTGGAGTTTCACAAGCCTGGGCCCCAAGTAAAAGCCTGTCTACCTCACTACCCGGGAAAGAAGGCGCTTCCCCAGGCTGGAGGGAGAGGGAGAGCCCAGGCAAAGACAGTGCGGGAGCAGGTGCTGCGTGGGCTGAGCCGAGGGCTGCCCGGTGCCAGCCCCAGACCAATCCCCTGAGTTCTACAGCAGTGCCAGGATGGCTGGGGGTTTGAGAAGGGAAGGCACCTGGCCACAGGGAGTGTTTAGGAAGCTGTGAGACCACCCCCCCGAGTAGCACGCTCATGTGGGGCATCTTGGCGAGGCCTGTCAGCACCTTGCAGGGTCCCTGGGCCCCAGTGTGTGCAGAAGCAGCTAAGCTTCCGAGTATCAGGGGCATGGTGGTTCCCTCTGAGGCTGCCCTGGCCCAGCCCTGGCCCACCGTGGAGGCAGGAAGAGGCAGAATGAATCCTGGAAGCCCACGAGGGGACAGCTGTCGAGCAGTCACCGGATCTGTAGAACTGATGACCCCAGCAGAACTGGGTGGTGATGCAGAGTTGAAAAAGCCCTGGGCAGCAAGGACAGAGAGGTGACAGGGACTCAGAGCATTCTGGACGGAGAACTCAGTACAAGGTTGCCTCTCCCCCTAGATCTTAAACGTGGTTGTTTTAGTTAGCCGCCATGGAGTCAGCTTTGACTCATGGTGACCCCGTGCACAATGGGACTAAATGCTACCCCGCCCTGTGCCATCCCCATGATTGGTTGTGGATCGCACCGCTGTGATCCATAGGGTTTTCATTGGCCGATTTTTGGAAGTCAATTGCCAGGCCTTTCTTCCTAGTTTGTCTTAAGCTCCACTAAAATCTGTTCAGCATCATAGCAACACGCACGCCTCCAGTGACAGCCGGGCAGTGGCTGCCATGTGAGGTGCATTGGCGGGGAATCAAACCTGGGTCTCAGGCATGGAAGGTGAGAATTCTACCACTAACCCATCACTGCCGCCGAGAACTTAAATACAACCCCAGAAATGGGGAAGCCCCAAACTGGCAGGCGACATTTTTACCACCCCAGTGGAATGGGGTCTCAAAGTTGAATTGTAGAGAAAGAAAGAAATTTCATTTCTTGCGCATAGAGACAATGCAAACTGAAATCCATCCATGTGCTGACAGCACCGTGCTGTGTGCAGTGTCCCAGTGCCGACGGTGCCGCGTGCCGTGTCCCAGTGCTGACGGTGTCCCAGTGCTGACGTGTCCCCGTGCTGACGGTGCCGCGTGCGGTGTCCCAGTGCTGACAGTGCCGCGTGCTGTGTCCCAGTGCTGACAGTGCCGCGTGCGGTGTCCCAGTGCTGACGGCGCTGTGTGCGGTGTCCCAGTGCTGACGGTGCCACGTGCGGTGTCCCAGTGCTGACGGCGCTGTGTGCGGTGTACCGGTGGAGGTGCCCCAAGTCTGATTTTAGTACAGCTTCCCGTCCTTTCCTAACTGAGATGTTTCAGAAACAAGGAGACAAACAAACATTCTGAAATCCAAGTACTTTTAGACAAAATGGTCTAACTTTCCACATACGTCACTGTTGAAGAATGTTACCATGTGTCTTGTGTTTTCAGATATGTAAGGGTTAAAAAAAATGGGACTTTTCAAGAAATGTGGTAGAAGCCAAGTTTAGAAACAAAACCATTTTCTCCCATTAATGGAAGCTTGGCCTACCATTCTGTGTGGATGTAAACAGTTACTGAGTAATGGGGGCTTTGGGGAAGTACAGGAGACAGGAATAGACGCCCATTCCCAGATGAGCCAACAAGACTGAAATCCAGAGCAGGACTGTGCTCCATGGGGTTTTCAAGGGTTGATTTTCCAGCAGTAGATCACCAGGCCTGTTTTAGTTATCTAGTGCTGCTATAACAGAAATACCACTGTGGATGGCTCTAACAAAGAGAAATTTATTCCCTCACAGTTTAGGGGGCTAGAAGTTCAAATTCAGGGTGCCAACTCCAGGGGAAGGCTTTCTCTCTCTGTTGGCTCTGGAGGAAGGTCCTTGTGACCAACATTTCCTGGTCTAGGAGCTTCTCAGCGCAGGGACCCTGGGTCCAAAGGATGTGCTTTGCTCCTGGCTCTGCTTTCTTGGTGGTGGGAGGTCCCCCTCCTCTCTGCTTGCTTCTTTCTTTTATATCTCAAAAGAGATTGACTCAAGATACAACCTAATCTTGTAGATTGAATCCTGCCTCATTAACATAACTGCGTCTCATCCTGCCTCATTAACATCGTCATAGAGGCATGATTTACAACATATAGGAAAATCACAACAGGTGACAAAACGGTGGACAATCACACAATACTGGGAATCTTGGCCTAGCCAAGTAGACATACATTTTGGGGGGACACAATTCAACCCATAACAGGGCCTTTCTTCTGAGGCATCTCAGGGTGAACTCAAACCTCCAACCTTTCCATTAGCAGCTGAGGCACTAGCCAGGCACCGCCCAGGTACTCTCTCTAACCTAAGACCCCTGCTGATTCCTGGGCATTTCCTTTCTGACTGAGAATAGTGCCTGGGAAGCTGTGAATGAGCTTCCAGAAACCAAAAGGCAGCAAAATGCCCTTCCTTAACTTGAGTGCAGACAACTAGGTTAAAGTAAGCACGAGTAAAACCAGAGACAGGGTTTAGCAACACACGCATCCCCAAATGTTGTTTTGAAGTCTCCCTTTGACTGGCATTCTTTCCCAGGTTAGTTAATAATTACAAGTGGTTTGTTATTTCAGAACTACACTGACACATTCATCTTCAAGGACATTCTTGACAGAAAGAGCAGGACTATCTGCCAG
>NW_004444008.1:1752363-1762876 GCF_000243295.1 Trichechus manatus latirostris | reverse complement strand
TTTTCTGAAAAAGCCCTTTGTATAATACGCCAATATAAAATCATAGGATACAGCGGTAATGGCTGCCATTGGTCTACATACATCTTTAGGTATTAGATTTGCAAAATATATAAAGGTGGTTTTGATGCGTGTTTATGCAAAACATCACTGTGGATATGAAGAGGAAGCTCAGACAGAACCAAGAGGAAAATCACCCCTTAGCTTCTTCTTCCTGTCTCTGGTTTTTCCCCGGCTGATCTCACTTACATCAGTGAGTTTGGCAAGTAGACCAGGAAAGACATTTCTGTCTTGGCTTTGAATAAACGAAAATGGAGACCAAAGTCTCACCTTCACAGGACGACCTTTGGAAACAAAGTACAAAGCTGAGTTTATTGTTGTTAGGTGCCATCATGTCAGCTCCGACTCGTGTTGTTGTTGTTAGGTGCCGTCAAGTCAATTCCGACTAATAGCGACCCTGTGCACCACAGAACGAAACACTGCCTGGTCCTGCACCACGCTCACAATCCTTGTTATGCTTGAGCCCGTTATTGCAGCCATTGTGTCAATCCATCTCCTTGAGGATCTTCCTCTTTTTTGCTGACATCCACTTTACCAAGCATGATGTCCTTCTCCAGGGACTGATCCCTCCTGGCAACATGTCCAAAGCATGTAAGATGTAGTCTCACCATCCTTCCTTCTAAAGAGTATTCTGGTTGTAATTCTTCCAAGACAGATTTGTTTGTTCTTTTGGCAGTCCATAGTCTATTCAATATTCTTTGCGAACACCATGATTCAAAGGCATCAATTCTTCTTCGGTCTTCCTTATTCATTGTCCAGCTTTTGCATGCATATGATGCAATTGAAAATACCAGGGCTTGGGTCAGGCCTACCTTAGTCCTCAGGGTGACACCATTGCTTTTCAACAATTTAAAGAGGTCTTTTGCAGCAGATTTGCCCAATGCAATGCATCTTTTGATATCCTGACTGCTGCTTCCATGGGTGTTGATCATGGATCCAAGTAAAATGAAATCTTTGACAACTTCAGTCTTTTCTCGTATATCATGATGTTGCTTATTGGTCCAGTTGTGAGGATTTTTGTTTTCTTTATGTTGAGGTGTAATCCATACTGAAGGCTGTGGTCTTTGATCTTCACCAGTAAGTGCTTCAAGTCCTCTTCACTTTCAGCAAGCACTAGAACTCATAGAGACCTTATATACAACAGAATGAAATACTGCTTTGTCCTGTGCCATCCTCACAATTGTTGCTGTGTTTGAACCCATTGTTGTAGCCACTGTGTCAATCCATCTCATGAGGGTCTTCTTCTTTTTCAGTCACCCTCTACTTTACCCAGCATGATGTCTTTCTCCAGCAATTAGTCCCTCTGATGACACATCCAAAGTAAGGGAGACAAAGTCTCATGTAGCTACAAAGCAGCAAATAAAGGCAGGTGTACTGCATCTGTGCAGGTGTCCCTGTTGCTCAGAGCTTCTGGGCACAGCCAGGCTCTGAGTGGAGAGGGAGCAGACTGGAGAAAGAGGCTGGGCCTTCCAGAACTCAGAGACATGCAGGGTCCTCTTGGCTTCTGAGGTGCTCCAAGAGGACAGCTAGGGCAGCTCACACCTCCCAGGTGAGACGCGTGGTGTGTCCGATGGTGCACAGACTCACCTGAACCTGCTGCCCCCAGGTGTGTCCCTCGGTGAGTTATGTCACTGCCCAGCCGAGAGATCCCGGAGCCCTGTCCCCTCCCCCGCAGCTCATAGCCAGTCAACTGCCAGGTCCAGTGGACCTTCCACATCTTTATCAATTAGCCTGACAATTCCTCTCCTTTCCCCATCCTTCCACTCAAAGCTGCCCACTTCCCACGTGGATCTCCTCCTCACCTATGTTCCTGCTTTACTTCTCCTCCCTCCCATCCCATCTGTTCCCCACACTGCGCCAGACTAATCTTGTGGAACACCCTTCCTCCTCACAGCTTCGGTGGCTCTGATGGTGAAAACTAACTCCCCAATGTGGCCCTCCAGGCCCCCGAGTCTGTTGTACCACCCAGCTTCATCATCACCCTCTCTCTGCACTTCAGCCATGTCAGCCACCCTTCCGTGCCTCCAACAGTCCACACCTCCTCTGCCAGCAGACACCTGCAGATTCCTCTTTCTGGAATGTTCTTTCAATACTCTTTACTGAATGATGCTGCTACTCATCTTTCAAATTTGGTCAAGTCACACTTCTTCGGGAAAGCTTCCCTGGACCCCTAGACACTCTCAGGCACCATGAGTGTCTCTTTGCAGCACTTACCATGATTCTTATTGTGGTAAAATGCAGGGAACATAAAATTTGCCATTTTAACCATTTTTAAGTGTGCATTTCAGCGGCGTTAATTACATTCACAATGTTGTGAACCATCACCGTCCTCTATTTCCAAAATGTTTTCATCTCCCCAAACAGAAACTCAGTGCCCTTCAGCAACAACTCCCCTCCCCGTCACCTCTGCTCTGGTAGCCTCTAACCTACGCCCTTTCTAGCTTAGCGGTGTCATTTTTGACTGTCTTTCCCCACTAGACTAGAAGCTTCTAGAGGTCAGGGTCCATCTGCTTTTTCAGTCATGGCGTCTTCGTCTCCTCGTGCTGCTGCAGCACACACACCACCAGGGTGTGTCTTCAACCAACAGAGATTTATTTTCTCATGATTTAGGAGGCTAGGGGTCTGAATCAGGGTCTCAGCTGTATCGATTCCTTCCTTGTCGGTGGGTCCGGGTATGCCCTTGGTTCCTTGGAGGTCCTTGGTTTATAGACGATGCTCACGTGTAGCCTGTCTGCCTCTTGCCCCATTGTGTGTGTATCTATGTCTATTCTAGTCTTTTTATAACTCAGGAGGGGTAAAGACTAGGACTCACCCTGCTCAGGTATGCCCTCATTAACATAACAAAAAAAAAACCCTATTTCCAAACAGGATCTCAACCACAGGTACAAGGGCCAGGACTTCGATGCATATTTTGGGGGACACAGTTCAATCCGTAGTACATGGTGACCTGGTACTCAGTTTAGTTATTGATGTGTAGTCAGCATTCTTTTATTCATTCAACAAGTTGTTGCTAACATGGTGCCAAACGCTGCAGGCTAGACAGGCAAGATCCTTGTCCTCATAGAGTTGACATTTTAGTTCAAGGAAAGATAATAAATAAACACAACACTTAGAGATCAGAGTGCTTAACCATGAGGGCTGCTGCGATGGAGGAGAATGGAGCACCGATGGGGTGGTTAGCAAAGATCGCCCAGAGCAGGTATATGAAGATACAGGTCAGATAGACAAGAAAAGGCCAGGAGTGCCCAAACCAGAGAGGACTGTTCCACACACTGGAAACAGCAAAGCAAGGACCCGTGGCAGCAGAGGGAGGCCTGGGGTGGTGTGTTCAGAAGACCAGCGTGCCTGGAACCCATTGAAGGTTGCTGCCATAACACGGGATGGCTTAGAACAACACAGATTTCTTCTCTCACAGTTCTGGAGGCTGAAAGTCTAAGTTTAGGGCATCAGCAGGGCTGTGCTCTCTCTGAAGGCTCTCAGGGAAGATCCCTCCCAGTTTCTCCCAGTTTCTGGTGTGCCCAGGTGTTCCTTGACTTATGGCAGCATCACTCCAGTCCCCGCCTCCATCGTCACATTGTCACATGACCCTCCATGTGTTTCTGTCTCCTCTCTTTACAAGGACACCACTCAGATGGATTGGGACCCACCCTACAGCAGTAGACCCTCTTGTTGACTTATAACATCTTCAAAGACCCTGTTTCCAAACAAGGTTGTGTTCACAGGTACCGGGATTAGAACTTCAGCAAGTCTTTTGGGGGACACCGATCAACCCATAACAGACGGAAGCGGTGGATACAGTTGGAAAGGTCAGCAGTGTGGGTGGAAAGGAAGTTTGGATGTTACTTACTCTGAGTGAAATGGGAAGCCTTTGAGTGAAATGGGAAGCTTTTTTAGGCAGAAGAACAAAGTCTGCTTTCCATTTCTAAGGTTCTCCCAGTGGGTTTCTGGAGTGGATTGGTGTGGAAGCAGAGAAGCCAGTCAGGCAGCTACTGAGAGGGGCCTGGACTGAGTGGGCCCCAGAGACAGGGCAAGGGTGGGGAGGAAGAGTGTCTCAGAGGCAGGGAGGAGTCTGGGATGCCTTCATGTATTCTGGCTTTAACACCTGGGTAGGACGTGGTGCCATTTACTGAGATGGGAACGCGATAGAAAGAATGGGTAAATGGATGAACGAATAAGCAAACAAACAAACAAATGCTGTTGTTCTTATTGTTACGAGCTGCCATCGAGTCAGTCCCTGACTTATGGTGACCCCATACACAAAACAAAGAATCACTGCCCTGCCTTGCACCATTCCCATGATCAGCTATGATTCTGACCATTGTGATCCATAGGGTTTTCATTGGCTAATTTTTGGAAGGGAGCCCTGGTGACGCAGTGGTTAAGAGCTACGGCTGCTAACCAAAAGGTTGGCAGTTCAAATCCACCAGCCGCTTTTTGGAAACCCTAGGGAGCAGTTCTACTCTGTCCTATAGGGTCGCTATGAGTTGATATGGACTCAATGGCAATGGGTAGTTTTTGGACGTAGATCACCAGGCTTTTCTCCCCAGTCCATCTTAGTCTGGTAGCTCCACTGAGACCTGCTGAGCATCATAGCAACACGCAAGCCCCCCTGACAGACGGGGGTGGCAGTGCAGGAAGTGCATTGGCCGGATAGCGAACCTGGGTCTTCCACATGGAAGGCAAGGATTTTACCTCTGAACCACGGCTGCTTCAACAAGCAAATTATGCACAGATAAATAATGGAGTAAAGAAAAATGAGCCTCCAGGATAAGAAATGTCCATTAGGCACACCGGTTCCCAAATATTGCTCAGTGGGAACCACTGGAGTTCACCAGTGTGCAGCTCAAGGCCCAGCAACTACAGTCAGCAGGTCAAATCCCGCCCCTGCCTGTTTTTGTGAAGAAAGTGTTATCAGCACACATCCACGCCCATTCCTTGATGACCCGTTTATGGCTGCTCTTGTGTGGCAAGTGCAGGGTTAAATCGTTGTGACAGAGACTGAATGGTCCACAGATCCTTGAGCATTTACTATCTGGCCCCCACAGAAGACCTTTGCCAGTCTCTGCAAGAACTTCCTTTTGGGGGAGTTACTCAAGCAAGGCAGCTGCTGGGACTCAACAGAAAAGATTCAGGATTCAAATAGCTAATGAGCACGAGCCCAGGGCAGGTCTGGCGAAGCTCTTAAGAGAAGAATCAAACGTGACCAGGTGCTTCGTTGAGGAAAAAAAACCCCAAACATTTACATTTGGCTTCGAAGCAGCTTACACTCTGGCATCCGAGAACCTTCACCTCACTCCTCAGAAATGGAAGGTTGGAGCGGCTGGGACTAAAACTGACCTCTTGACGGATCTCACACAGAGAAGGCGGCGGTTTGTACGGGCGAGAAGACGGAGCTGAGAAGACAGAACACAGTCAACCTGCTTAATTTTCCAAGTGCCAACGGGCTTGGCTTTCTGCGATTTTTAAGCAGCTTATCATCACCTCCAAAAAAGGGAAACAGATAACCTTGGGAATGTTGCAGGGTTTTGTGTTTTTTTTCCCCAGAAGAGCATATTATGAAGTTTTAAACTTCAGTGAAGTAGTTTCCGCCCAGAATTATTTCTAAGTTTTGTCTACCACTTGGTATCTTGACAGATTTGTCTTATCTGTAGTATCCTCCCTCCCCTTTTTCTGGGAATAAGTGTGTTGAAACAAGCCGACTCTAACATCTCAGTTCATTAACCTGCATCTGAGCTAAAATACTGTTTGCGTGAGACCCTACTTTCATATCAGTTGAAAGTTCTGAGTTTTGCTTTATTACCAAGGCGAGAGAAAATACCTGAAAACATCGAGAGCAGGTCAAATAAAATCAATTTTTGCAGAAGTCAACAACAACAGAAAAGCAATGCTTTGTCAAATAAAATTTGTCAAATAATTTATCTACCACTTACTGTACGCTGGGAGGTGCAGACAGTTAATGCACTAGACTGCTAACAGAAAGGTTGGAGGTTCAAACCCACCCAGAGGTACCTCGGAAGAAAGGCCTGGTGATTTAATTCCAAAAAATCAGCCATTGAAAACCCTATGGATCACACTTCTACTCTTCTGACACATGTGGGGTCCCCATGAGGCGAGTCAACTCAATGGCAACTGTTATTTTTTTTTTTTATTTTTAATGCCAAGTGTTTAGCATACAAAGTGCAATCCCTATTGCAATCCAGTGAGGCACAAACATTTTTATCACAGGTTTATAGATGAGAAACCAAGGCAACAGCCCTCAAAGCCAGACCCCCCAACCCCACAGCCTACGCCCTCGACATCTGAATGGAGCTACATCCCTAATTTCAAGGAAGGTTGCTACTCAGGAAACCGTTTCTCTAGGTAACTTATGCAATCGTATTCCTCTCGACCACCTCGAGCAGCATTGTTTTATTTAAGAACATAAAGAACTTTTAAGGCATAAGGTTTTATCTGAGAATGTGCAATGTCACCTCACAGAAGGAAATATGCCCATTGTCATGCTCTGCATGGAGGGCATGCTGACAATGCCTGTCCTTCTCTTATTTGCTCCACTTTCTCCAGTGGGTGATGGAGCAGACAGTTAGGACTAGAGCACCCATCTTCCCCGCGCCCTCTAACAAGGCCCTGGGTCCAGGCCCATTAGCAGGCCTACAGCTGCTTCTTTCTTACACTGAGCGTTACTCCTAAAAGCTTCTTTCAATGCTGTTTGCACTTTGGTTAGCTCCAGCTTCTTCTGGGATTTCGCTTAATGCACAGCTTTATATTAAACATCGTCATAGATTCCATTGCTTCGCCTGTTGCTTTATCCAGGTACTTTTGAAACCTGAGCCCTGCCACCTTCTTGAAGGACAACCCTTTTAGCTTCCCAGGCTGAGGGGCCCTAGAGCGGCACAGCTGCCTGCTGGATCTGTTCAGCACCCCGCATGCCCACCCACTTGGCCTCATATCCACCTGTAAGCCCCTCCGCTATCTTGGGAAGCAGATGGACGTGTCATGGAATCAACGTCCAGGATGAGAATGGGGGTGAGCACCCCAACCCTCTCGCCCCTCTCAAGGGGTAACTTTGAGGTGCAAGCTCCACACCGTCTCCCGAATTCCCCAACAGGACTGAGCTCCAGGTGGCCCCGGTGATAACTTGCTGGTGATGCCCTTCATGTTTTTTTTTTTTATTTTTTTGAATTTTTTTGTATTGTACTTTAGATGAAGGTTTACAGAACAAATAGTCTCTCATTAAATAGTCAGTACACGTATTGCTTTATGACATTGGTTAACAACCCCGTGACATGTCAACACTCTCCCTTCTCAACCTTGGAGGACATTTTTCTTTGGTGAAAATATACATAGCCAAAGTTACACCATTTCAAAAGTTTCTACATGACAATTCAGTGACATCGATTACATTCTTCCAGTTGTGCTGCTATTCTCACTATTCTTTTCCAATTATTCCATCACCATTATCTTCAACTCACTGCCCCCCAGGCTTCCCATCAAACCTTTTGAGTTGCTGTTGTCAACTGGATCTCATATAGATAATTCTTTTTGTTTTGTGCCTTAGACGAACCCTTCACCTTTTTTGTCTTAATTCTCCACTTCCTAACCAGAGTGTCCTGAGGTCGCCTCCCAAATAAAGTACTTCCACTTGGACCTCTGCCTCAGGATCTTCCGGGGAATCTACACTAAGTCAGCGACCCTAACTAGTCCCTCACCCTTCACTGTAAGCACATTTCTTCCAACAAGCCTGTGAACGCCCAGGAGGGCAGAGCAGAAAAATCTATCTCTGTCACCCTGGAGGGGAGCCACGCTCCAGAACACTCTCTGCCATGTCCCATCTGCCCTGACCCATCTGTCAAGTCCTATCTGCCCTGTCCCGTCTGCCCTGTCCCATCTGCCCTGGCCCATCTGCCCTGGCCCATCTTCCCAGTCCTGTCTGCCACGTCCCCTCTTCCATATCCTGTCTCTGCCATGTCCCTTCTTCCCTGCCCCAACTGCCATGCCCTGTCTGCCCTGTCCCATCTGCCCTGTCCTGTCTCTGTCACATCCTGTCTGCCCTGTCCTGTCTCTGTCCTGGCACATCTGTCCTGTCCCGTTTCTGCCCTGTCCCATCTTCCCTGTCCCGTTTGCCATTTCCCGTCTCTGTCATGTCTTGTCTGTCCTGTCCTGTCTGCCATGTCCCATCTGCCCTGTCCCATCTGCTATGTCCTGTCTGCCCTTCCCGTCTCTGCCATGCCCCATCTCTGCTATATCCCATGCCGGGGCACAGATGGGGGGTGGCAGGAATACCCCTCCCCTCACCCTGGCTTCCTCTCATTCAGTTTCCCCTGAACTCTGTCCACATCTGATCTTTTATTTAATTCTTCCCATTCAGACATTTTGAAGGAGACCTAGGTTGATGTCAGCAACTCTACATTTCTTTCTACCCTTTTTCACTGTGCTAGAGTCTTCATTCCACCACCTGTTGGTCAGTTTGTCACACTTGGTAGCTTGTGTGTTGCTGTGATGCTGGAAGCTGTGCCACCAGTATTTCAAATACCAGCAGAGACACTCCTGGTGGCCAGGTTTCAGCAGAACTTCCAGACTAAGACAGACTAAAAAGAAAGGCCAGCTGATCCAATTCTGAAATTCAGCCCATGAAAACCCTGCGGATAACAACAGACCATTGTCTAACATAGTGCTGCAAGGTAAGTCCCCTAGGTTGGAAGGCACTAAAAATGCTTAGTGGCTGCCACAATGGACTTGAGCACGCCAATGAACAGAAAGATGGCGCAGGATTGGGCAACGTTTCGTTCTGTTGCACATGAGATCGCCATGAGTTGGAGCCGACTGGACAGCAACTAAACAACGAAACAGTCTTCATTGGGGTCATGCCAACGGGCAAATGTGGAGTGGGAGGGGCACCCATCACCATGGATTAGGAAAGTGTGGAACCTCCCTGAGCAGCATCCCTGGTCTTCGTTCTGCCCCTTAATCTGAGGACCTGAAGTCCAGCTCCTGCCAGTATCCAGACTCTCCTTTCCCCACTAACAAACGGTGTTCACATCGCTGGGAGGGGCTCTGGAATCTGGCTGATTGGCTCCGCCCCTTATTAGCTGAGTGGCTTTGGGAAAGTTACTTAACTTCTCCCAGCCTCAGTGTTCTCATCTGGAAATTGGAAATAATAGTGGTAACCATGTCATAAGCGAAGATATCACTTTGATGACTAAGATGTGTCTGACCCAAACCATGGTCTTTTCTATTGCTTCGTATGTATGTGAAAGCTGGACAGTGAAAAAGGAAATCAGAACACGAATTGACGCATTCGAATTGTGGTGTTGGCAAAGAATATTTAATATACTATGGACTTCCAGAAGAACGACAAATCAGTTTTAGAAGAAATACAACAAGAATGCTCCTTAGAAGTGAGGATAGTGAGGCTTTGATTCACTTACTTTGGACACATCAGTAGGAAGACCAGTCACTGGAAAAAGACATAATATTTGGTAAAGTAGAGGGTCAGCAAAAATGAGAGAGATCTTTAGTGAGGTGGATTGACACAATAACCACAAAAATGGACTGGAGCAACGTGATCACGAAGACGGCTCAGGACCAGGAACGTTTCCTTCTTTTGTGTTTGAGGTCACCACAAGCCAGCGCCAGCTCAATGGCAACTAGGAATAACGATGTCACAAGGTCATAATGAGGAATAGATGAAATAACATATTTTATTTTTTCTTAAACTATGTAGATAAGCTCCCCCAGTAATTCCCATGTCAAGCTGCTGGGAAGTCAATCTAACATTTTCTTGGATATTTTAACTCAGTTTGTAAACAAAACAATTTTTCTCTACTGCCTGCGTATTTCCAGAAAAAGCTAACTGGAAATTACACACACAGAAGACCGCCTTTAGCCAGATCAGTAAGAGAACATGGACACATGGCTTTTAGAATCTTCTTTCTGAAGAAACCCAGCCAGTACTCCCGTCTTTATACAGCACCTGTCCCCTTGCCCCTGCAAGCTCAAACCCCATTGTCTTTCCTCATCGGCACCTTTCCTGGTGAACTTGTAATTTCTCTCAGTGAACTGTGAGATGGTGCCAGGAGCTCGCTAGGTCATCGGCCCCGTGGTCACCTTCACCAGCCCTGTCTGTCCTCTGGAGGTGGGGGGACAGCAGCCTCTGGGGGGATATTGCCTATTCTGCCCCATGAGGGGCTATTCATGGGCAGTGGGACACCCAAACTAGACTCTAGATTCACTCACTTGAGAATGGAATTAATAAAATTAAGGATTGATGAATAGTCATATCTTCAAAGTAGTTACAACTGCAACATGCCATAAAAAAAACCAAACCCATTGCCGTCGAGTCAATTCTGACTCAAGTGACCCTATAGGACAGAGCAGAACTGGCCCATAGGGTTTCCAAGGAGCTGCTAGCGGATTGGCAAACGCCGATCTTTCGGTTAGCAGCCTTAGCTCTTAACCA
>NW_004444008.1:1750621-1751287 GCF_000243295.1 Trichechus manatus latirostris | reverse complement strand
AACATGTCCAAAGTATGTGAGACATAGTTTCACCATCCTTGCTTCCAAGGAGCATTCTGGCTGTAGTTCTTCCAAGACAGATTTTTTGTGCTTTTGGCGGTCCACGCTATATTCAATATTCTTCTCCAACACCACAATTTAAAGGCGTCAGTTCTTCTTCGGTCTTCCTTATTCATCATCCAGCTTTCGCATACTTATGAGGCAACTGAAAACACCATGGCTTGGGTCAGGCACACCTTAGTCTTCAAGGTGACATCTTTGCTGCTTTTCAACACTTTAAAGAGATCTTTTGCAGCACACTTGCCCAGTGCAAATCTTGACTGCTGCTTCCATGGGTGATGATTATGGATCCAAGTAAAATGAAATCCTTGACAACTTCAATCTTTTCTCCATTTATCATGACTTTGCTTATTGGTCCACTTGTGAGAATTTTTGTTTTCTTTGTGTTGAGGTGTAATCCGTACCCATCTCGGTAGCTTTTCTTAAATCTTACAGAAATTGCACTCTGGCAACTGCTCATGGCACTGGGGAGGACGGTACATGGAGGTCACCTAGCCCTGTGCCCCCAGGTGTATTCCTTGGTGATAGAATTTTACCAAAAAGGATTCCAAGATCCAGTAAGTTTAGGGAGCATTGTGCCAACCAAAGCTTTCTCAAGCCTTTAGC
>NW_004444008.1:1749303-1750339 GCF_000243295.1 Trichechus manatus latirostris | reverse complement strand
GGGTAAGATGCCGAACTCTTCCACAGACCCAGCCAATGAGTAGTGGAGCCAGGAATCCTGTCTGCGGCTTCCGATTCTCCTTCCAGTTCCCCTTATACCACCAGCTGCTGGAATCGACTCCGACTCATGGTGACTCCATGTGTGCAAGGTAGAACTATTCCATAGGGTTTTCAGGGCTGTGACCTTTCAAAAGCCAATTGCCAGGCATGTCTTCCGAGGCGCCTCTGGGTGGGTTCAAACCACCAACCTTTTGGCCAGTCATTGAGCGCTTAACCGTCGTGTCACCCAGGGACTCTAACAACCCCGTAGTAACAGAAGGTTCTAGTGCCCGTGATGTCCATTAGAATTTGTCACCCAGTCGTCTTCCTTGGATCCAAGAGCGGCTGGTGGAGCACCCAGCCATTCCAGAGCAGGTGAGGGGGCAGAGTCAACAGGCAGTCAGAGACTCCCCCCTCCCCAGTAACACAGGTAGGCAGAGCTGTGAGTCTAAAAAGGATACCTGAAGCAGATACACCCACCTGCGGGTCCACTGCTCAGGACTCCCTATGCCTTCACTTCCAGTAACAGAAATATCCTTACTTCACTGCACTGTGTCATCCTCATTTGCATTTTTATTGTTTTCACTCAAAAGCTCCTACGTTATTTATGTAAGCACCATTAAACAAAAATCTGGGTAATTAGTTCTTTTGATGCATCCTGGTGGCAACAGTGGAGAGCAAAGATGGTGATGAACAACACGATCGGTCCCAGGTGGGGCTGATTATAAACAGCGCTGGGCCCAGAGCAACCTCTCATCAAGTCTGGAGCAGGAATTAGGTATTTCTCTCTCCGCATGGCATTCTTCATCAAGCAGCTCTGCCACTTGGGAGGATCATTATATCTTCTACACCACCAACACACCACAAATCACTGCTAATGTGAAGTCCCAGAGGGTGGCCGGAGAAAATCCATGCACTCTTCCATAGATCCAGAGGCTCGGAACTTGGGAACCAGAGCGGGATCTTAGACATCACCAGCCTTAATTCCTGCCTTTGTC
>NW_004444008.1:1746308-1748147 GCF_000243295.1 Trichechus manatus latirostris | reverse complement strand
GCTGCTAACCAAAAGGTCGGCAGTTCGAATCCACCAGCCCCTCTTTGGAAACCCTATGGGGCAGTTCTACTCTGTCCTACAGAGTTGCTATGAGTCAGAATCGACTCGGCGGCACTGGAGTTTTTTTAGATGCGATTGGAATTGGGCGGCGTCAACCTGAAGGTATCTGGAAGGTGCTGGAGGAGAGGACAGTGAGATGGGTTATCTGGGTCATTGTTGTGTTAATTTCTCAGGAGGTGGTGCCAAGCAGCGCGAGGGGTTTCAGGGTCGGCAGGTTGGAGAACTAAGGATATGCCGCACATTTTCCAGCCAAACGCTGGGGTTCCTGCTCCCCCAAGCAGGCTGTGCATAGACAGTTCTCTAAAGAGCCCAAAGCCTAAGGCAACATGGTCTCCGCTAAGTGCTTACTGGGCTATTTGACTGAAGGTGACTTAAGGGAATTGGTTCCTTAAGGGTTGGAGGTCCAAAACGACACCTAAGGGCGAATGGTCTGCACAGGTCACCCAACTCCACGAACCCATAAATCTGGAATCCAGGAGAATCAAAATGGTTTTGTTAGGGGACCATGTCTCCCACCTCTTGCTCCAGGGCACGCCCCTCCCGCCCCGCGCACGCACACACACACACGCACACGGACACACACGCACTCCCCGTTAGAGTGCCCGGTTGAAACCAGCGCCTGGTAGCTGGCAATGGTTTGCCGATGCGCTAAGTCACTGCTCTGTGACAAACACCCGCTCTTTTCCTAGAATAACAAATGTTTCCGGGGTCAAAGGTTGACATAAAAAGCACTAAAATGAGAAAATTCGTGGGATCTTAGAAAATAACCAAATAAAAAAAAAAAATACACGAAGAAAAGGTGATTTTATTTCGTGTATGCTGGAAAATTGAAGTGTCAGGTGATCGGAATCTGTGACAGTCAGGGGACCTGGGTCCTCGTGTCCCCAGCAGCTCCAGGCAGCCCAGCGGCCCTGACTTCCCAGACCTCAGTCCCCACGGCTGCCCAGGAGCCTGAGCAGCACCTTACTGACCGCAGCGGAGAGGGAGCCGATCACCCAGGAGAGCTCTGCCTGCCCCAGGCGCTCTGCTTCTCTCGGGACCCTTCTCCCTGCCCAGGTGGGAATTCTCCAGAGCAGACATGGCACCACTAAGGTGGTTTCTTCTCCTCATGCAGCGGCACAGGAGAGACTTTAAATCAGATTCCCTGCTCATCTTGCAACGCTTTCTAACACGTGATCTCTCACAGAAGAAACGGAGGAGTGCCCTTACCCGTTTCACTCACCAGCTGAGACTCAGCCTCCTGAAAACTCTGGACAGGTGCCATTGGGACAAGCTTGTACTGGTATCCCAGCTCCTGAAGCATCACACAAGACAGGCGCTCGGAGTCCTTAGCAGAATAATCATTAAAAAAAAATGTTGTGGTCAAATCGATTCCAACTCATGGTGACCCCATGTGACAGAGTAGAACCGTTCCATAGGGTTTCCTTGGCTGTAATTTTTACAGAAGCAGATCACCAGGCCTTTCTTCCACAGTACCGCTGGGTGGGTTTGAACAGCCAACCTTTCAACTAGTAGCCGAGCGCAAACTGTGTGCACCACCCAGGGACCCTTGTGCCACGCAGGGACTGCAAACATAGTTGTGTGCTCCCTGAACTATTGGTGCACATTCATCCCAGCCTCCAGGACACAGTACTCACTGCCTGACCACCACAGGCAAACACAGACAAACACCATTCTGACGGGATAAATATTTCAGAAAGACAAGTATATTTCAGCATGACCCAAAATTTCTAGTTTTCTCACTTCTACATCTAAGATCTGTAAAAAACAATGCAAGCC
>NW_004444008.1:1744428-1745366 GCF_000243295.1 Trichechus manatus latirostris | reverse complement strand
GGTCAGCGAAGAAGGGGAAGACCCTCAACGCGATGGATTGACACAGTGGCTGCAGCAGTGGGCTCAAGCATAACAATGATTGTGAGGATGGCGCAGGACAGGGCAACGTTTCGTTCTGCTGTACGTAGGTTCGCTATGAATCCGAGCTGACTTGAGGCACCTAACAACAATGAAAATGCAGAAGAACATCTGAGTTCATTTCTTTTCCATTTTCTCCAACCAGACAACCCAAAAAGAGACTGTACGTCCCAAAAGTTCCAGATTAACTGTACCAACTACATTTGTCTTAACTGTTAATTAGTGCCAGGAGCAACTCCTTCCTTTCTCTCCTCTCTGCCTGGATCCCCCTCTGGATGCTAATGAAGCAGGGTTCTAAGCTTCACAGTCTCAGCTGCGCAATGCTATTCTTTTCCACTGGCAATAAGGAAGAAATAAATTAACTTGGAGGATTTCTTGATGGAAACAGTTTACAATCAAACACCCCACTGTTGACAAAATCATCCTAACTGTCACTTCACTCCTCTGCCAACTGCATAATTAGTATCATTTCCAGTAAGCCATGGAAATATAAATGCCTGTGGATTACACAACACAAAATTGCATAAATATGAATATTTTATGGCACGTAATCAGAGCCACAAATTGTACCTGACATGAACTTGGCACTGGTTTCCAGCAGATCCAAAGATCTTCTCTCTCACCCAGACTAAGCAAACTGTTTTATGGTGCATTTTTAGAAAGATGTTTCTGGGTGGATGATACTGATGGTGGGCGATGAGGAGAGGCAGGGAAAATATTCTGTTCGGAGCTGACTTTAAAATACATAAGTTGTCAGCATATTTCTATGTTTAGGACACGAAGTTTTATTTTCCTGTTTTCCTAAATGGAACATAATTTCAAAAGAAAAATATTTTCTAAAATAATGGCGTTCAGAGTCA
>NW_004444008.1:1722751-1724036 GCF_000243295.1 Trichechus manatus latirostris | reverse complement strand
ACTTTTTGCTTTGCTGACGACATTTCTTGCTGTGAAGAGAAAATTTGCTTTCTGAAATTGGAATGACTCATTTTACAATTCTACAAATAAAACAGGGAGGCAGAAAACTGGACTACAACCAGACAAAGACAAAGCACACATCACTCTTCTTTTTCCCCAATCTCAAGATCCACAAAGTGCTTATTCATGTCTAAATCCTCAGTGTTGACTCAGTTTTTGCCTTTTGAATATTTGCACAATGTCGTGGAGAAGTTTCAGAAAATTTCTGAAACCTGACACTGCACTGGAAAAAAGTATACATCCACCCTTCAAGGTTGAAAGGGTAGATTTCTGTTTGAGAGATGAGGCTGGAGAGATAGAAGGTTTGAACTTCATCTTACAAGCAACCGAGGGTTTAAAGTAACACAAGTAATTGACATGATGAAATTTATGCATATAGCCACTCACTCCGTGTACAGTGTGGAGGATGAATGGGTTGGGAAGCACTGCGGGCAGACCAGGTAGGATGTTGTTGCACTGACCAGGTGATGCAAGGCCATAGCTTTGCATAGCGGCAGTGAAGATGGAGGGAAATGGATGGATTGCAGGAGATTGCTGCTATTGTTCGCTGCTGTCGAGTTGGACCCCAGCTTACGGTGACCCCATGCACCACAGAACGAAACACTGCCCAGTCCTACTCCATCCCCATGATTGGTTGCAGATCAGTCTCTTGTGATCCATAGGGTTTTCAATGGCTGATTTTGGGGAAGTAGATATCCAGGCCTTTCTTCCTAGTCTGTCTCAGTCTGGAAGCTCTGCTGAAACTTGTTCTGCATCATAGCAACACGCCAGCCTCCACCGATAGATGGGTGGTGGCTGCGCTTCAGGTGCATTGTCAAGGAATTGAACCCAGTCTCCTGCATGGAAGGTGAGAATTCTACCACTGAGCTACCATTGCCTCCTTGTAGAGAAGATTAGAAGGCAGTATTGACAGGAGTTATGACTGAAGGAGAGAGAGAAAAGATCAATGGGGTTACCAGTTTTAGGTTTGGACAAGAGGGCAAATGGTGTTATGACTCAGTAAAGTGCAGAGCATGAGAGAAAGAACTGGTTGGGTATAGTATGATGAGTCCTGGTTTGGATGTGCTGTGTTTATGATGGCTGTGAGATATCCACCCAGAAAAAGGTGACAATAAGCAATTGGATATATCAGTCTGCCACTCAAAACAGAGATTTTGTTAGAAATATGGATTTGGACAACATTAGTATATGAATGCAGACAGAAGCCATTGTGTTTAATAATACC
>NW_004444008.1:1719410-1722160 GCF_000243295.1 Trichechus manatus latirostris | reverse complement strand
AAGGCCAAAGATGAAGAAACTGAAGATTTTTACCAACTTCTGCAGTCTGAAATTGATTGAACATGCAATCAGGATGCATTGATAATTACTCTAAGGAGCATTCTGGCTATACTTCTTCCAAGAAACATTTGTTTGTTCTTCTGGCAGTCCATGATATATTCAGTATTCTTTGCCAACACCATAATTCTAATGTGTCAATTCTTCTTTGGTCTTCCTTATTCATTGTCCAGCTTTCGCATGCATATGCGGTGATTGAAAACACCATGGCTTGGGTCTGGTGCACCTTAGCCCTTAAAGTGACATCTTTGCTTTTTAACACCTCAAAGATGTCTCTTGCAGCAGATTTACCCAATGCAATGCACAGTTTTATTTCTTGACTGCTGCTTTTATGGGCGTTGATTGTGGATCCAAGGAAAATGAAATCTTAGCAAAAATGAAAAGTGAGAAATGAGGTGGTAGGGAACCGTGAGTTTTTGTTACTATGGTTGCTGCGGTTCGTTTCTGTTTTTGATGAGAGAGAAATGCTCATGAGAAGGGGAGGAGGTTGGTGATACAAGACAGGAAGGGGATACCTAGCGTCATAAGGTCTTTGAGGAGCTGGGATGGATCCAGAGCCGAGGTGGAGGGATGCTCCTTGGATGGTGGTAAGAGACTCACCTTCCACTCTAAAGGGAAGGAGGAAGGAAGGAGAAGACAGGTGTGGGTGGTTGCAGCTGAGCCATTAGGTTTGATGGAGGTAAGTTTGAAGAAGTTGCCATCTGATGGAGTTTGTTCTTCTATTAAGCAAGACATGAGGCTGTCTAAATGCTAAATTTTGAAAAGAGAGGAGTTCTAGCAGTTAAATTTAATTCTTAACACAAACTCTAGGTTCTCATGTGGCCCTGTCTCAGCATAAAAGACCATTGTCATCAAGTCGATTCTGACTCATAGCAACCCCGTAGGACAGACTAGAACTGCCCCATAGGGTTTCCAAGGAGTGGCTGGTGGATTCAAACTGCTAATCTTTTGTTAAGCGGCTGAGCTCTTAACTGCTGTGCCACTAGGGCTCCCCAGGTCTCAACATAGAGTTGAATTTTTAAGAAAACCATAATCCAGGGGGTTAAAGTAATTTTAAAAAGGATGGCAATCTTGCTTGATGCTCAACATTATGGAAGAGCTAATTCACAGTACATGGAAAAAACTCTCAACACCCTGTTCTGTTTCTCCACAAATCTCTCACCCCCATAGTTCTCCAGAGTCTCACAAACACAACACACCAAAAATGCTCCCCCACCCCCAGCCTGTGCCTTTCCTACCCTCTTCCCTTACCCTGCTCTCCAACTCTGCGTTAGGAAGATAACCTGAGACTCTTTAGCTAATCTTCTCCTCTTCTTCCCATTTTTTCCTGTTTGTTTTTGTGGTTTGTTTGTTTTTCTCTCTTTCTATCCATTCTCCAAATTCAGAAGTTTGCGTAACTAAAGACCCAGAAACAGATCTGGCAGATACAGAACTCTTCTTGGAAGACTGGGATAGAAACGTTCGAGAGAACTCACACATTAACGAGTTGTAGCACTGCCGTCTCATCAGTGAGACACAAGCCAGCCTTGCAGAACGTGATACCAATGTTGGAGAACAGCCCGGCTGGCCATCACCATTAAGTGTAGACGTAAGTGCTGAGGGTCGCCTCCAGAAAAGGACAGGGGTTAAGTGGATAAAAGGGTGATCAATAACTCTGAGAAACTGGGCACGGCACAGTACTGTGGCTGATGCTGGACAAAATTTGAATTATTGATCAGGTGTGACATATGCATATTCTAGGCATGCACTCTCCAGATACTGAAACAGCCCAAAAAGCGTGAGCAGGACGTTGGCCATTTTACGTACTGGAGACTAGAGGTTAGGTCAAGTGAGTAAGGAGACCCCCCCTACAGGATAATAAAGCTTAGTGAATCCACAGGGAAACCAGGAAATGCCTTTCACTCCTCCATCTAGTGCTGAAGAGTGTGTTATCTTTGCACACAAACAAGAAGAACATCAAAATGCCTCCCCAACAAAGTACTGGATCAAAGAAGTTGTCACATCAACATTGGAGAACAGCCCGGCTGGCCATCACCATTGAGTGTAGACATAAGTGCTGTACAAATAACAACAGAAGCGCACTGGTTCAACACAACAGAATTATTTCTTGCTCATGAAAATTTATCTGTGGATCCAGTGACCCTTCAGGATGGCTGTCTTTCAAGCAGTGGCTCAGACTTCCAGGTGCTCTGAACCTATGGCACCTCCGACTCAACACAGGTGTCCCTGATGGCCGTGTAGGAGAGGAAGGTGCTGGAGGGTTCCTGTGCTAGACACTTCCCTTTGCCCCCCAGGGCTCTCGCCACCATTCTTAGCCTGCTCTGGTCCACAGGAGGCTGAGCGAGTGGCCTGCACCAATGAGCACTGTCATCCTCCAGCTTGACAGTGGATTTGACCAGTGGTGCATTATCAGGAAATGGGAGGGCAGAAGCAGAGTGTGGTTGGGGTGTGAGTCTTCTACTCCCTCCCTATGGGGTCACGGTGGCCTGGCAGCATCCTTCCACTGAAGACCAGAGCTATCACACACCCCCACATGCTCTATTTGTCTCTCTTCTTATAGTTTCTCCCTTCCCTTCTCTTTTCAAAGCTAGATCAGGCAATGCTTGCCCACTGTTAATAAACACAGAGTACACCACCATTTCTTGTTGCTTTCTTAAAACCCAGCCCACACCTTTGCAAACACCTTTGCAAAC
>NW_004444008.1:1717512-1719002 GCF_000243295.1 Trichechus manatus latirostris | reverse complement strand
AAGAGCCAGATACATGTTAACACAAGAAGTCTCTGTCACCTAGCACCAGTAATAGACATCGCAGGACTTACGTGATAATTGTAAAGAAACAGGTCACTCGGCCACTTCCATCATCAGAAACAGCACTTAATTCATTGCGATTCCTGTTTGGTGTGACTGCCAACAGCTGAAACACTTCCAAAAGCAGTGATCACTCCTGAAATTACCAAGTTAACGCCTAAATTGGCAATCAGACTGAGATCGCTGTTTCCTCTCAGTTAGAAAAGATGGACGAACCATTAGCTCTTTAGAAGAATAAGCAGGGCAAGTGGCAGGCCTTCAGCAGTACTGATTGGATGTGACCTCACATACAAATGCCGCAGAGTAGCTTTCAAAGAGCTCTTATGCAACCGTCACAGAAGGGGCAGAAATGCAAAGCCATCTTTAAATCCGTGTCTGCTGATGAACTAAAAGCACCAGCTCAAAGAAGACGTAGACACAACACCCAGCAGTGCAGAAATGCTGAGGGCATGCAGATGGTAAAGCAGAACTGGAGCATGGGGTCCCAGCCCATGCCCTCCCAGTAACCGGCTGGCTGCCGTGGCTCCATGCTCCAGTCTGGGTCCTATGTGTACAATGAGGCAACTTGATCAAGGGTTTGTAGCCTGTGATTCATGGATCTATCTCATGAGGTCTGCTGAAACTGAGAAAATCTTGGGATATATCTGCACGCATGATTTTTTTTTTTTTTCAGGGAAATGATTCATGGGTTTCACAAGACAGCAAAAAGATCCTTTTTCTCCCAAAAAAGGTTAGAACCCCTGGGCTAGATGGTGTCATATAATTCCTCCAGATCCAACATTTGATGATCCTCTGGTCAGTTCTGGTCAACATATTGGTGAGATGAGAACGTACAATATTATTCTCATAAAACAATGCAAAGGAACTGTCTTAATAGTGAGACTTTGCATACAGTTGGTGCTCACTAAAGATGTATGAATCTGAATCTTATTTTTCCCAGTTTTTTAGCATGTCATTTTTAAGCGATCACAGAAACATCTGTTATAGCTGATCTTTTCTGCGTCACCTTCCATGATCTCCGTGAAGAGCAAGCAGCTCCTTGCTTTACATTCTACATTTCCATTTTGCGTTCAGTGACTCTATGTCAAACACGAGGTTGAATAATTTCCTGCAAATGAAGTTAGAGGACACGTTTTAGTTAAACTGCTAACTCTGAACCAGGCCCCTAAAATACCTGTTTAAGTAACTACTAATTGTTTGGCACAGACTCCGGTCCAAGGAACGAACTGTAAAATGGTTACGAGCAACTCCTAATAAGGCACGATTTCTAACTTCATGTCCTCAGGTACCTAAGCCGCCAGCTCTCAGTTTCATTGTCCCTTGCTGTAATTAACCACATGTTCCGTTACACTTGCTTTCTGATTGGGTCCTTGACTAATTGTGCACTATATACTTGGCAGTCCACTGCAGATAATCCTACAAAGTCTTCC
>NW_004444008.1:1714039-1715266 GCF_000243295.1 Trichechus manatus latirostris | reverse complement strand
TCACTCTAGGGATTATATGCTATCTTCTAATAATGGAGTTTCCATGGTGGAATTCTCCCCTTCCATGTGGGAAATCTCGGTTTAATTCCCAGCCAATGCACTTTATATACAGTCACTACCTGTCTGTCAGTGAAGGTTTGCATGTTGCTAGGATGCTGAACAGGTTTCAGCATATCTTCCAGACTAAGATGGACGAGGTGATCTCCTTCCAAAAATCAGCAAATGAAAACCCTATGGATTACAACTGTCTGATCCACAATCAATAATGGGGATGGCACAGGACCGAGCAGAGTTTTGTTCCACTGTGTCTGGGGTCGTCATGAGTCAGGGACCGATTTGACAGCAGCTAACAACAATAGTAATGTTGATCACAAAAATGTTGATTTCACTAAATTTGGTCTGCTTATTTCCATAGGTTCTGCAAGAGTGTTAATTAACTCTATATTTGTGTTGAAAATCAAGAACCATGAACTATCGAGCTACCACTAAGACCACAAAATAAACTCCTGTCTGGAAGTATTCATAAGGAGATTGGATTTTATTTCTTAAAGCCTCTGCTATTTGCTATTCCAAGGCTAGGAAATCAAGCCCAAGAAACTCTTCACCAAACTTCACCTGCAGTACCTTTAAATATGGGCAAATTCTTCCCGTCTCAAAGTCCTCAAAGCTTGCTTTGCTTGACCTGCCAGAAGAGGACCTTCCTCATCATCTGTAGGACCCTGAGCTAAACCCATTGCTGTCAAGTGGATTCCAACTCATAGTCCTAAAAACAAATCCTTTTGCTTTCAAGTGGCTTGCTTGCCATTCCTGATCAAATGACAATTATTCTCAGATATGACACTCCTTACATGGATTTGGCTGTACAATTCAATGATATTTTGGTAAAGAGAAGGATAGATTTTTATTAAACTTCTGTTGTTGCTAGTTGCCATCGAGTTGATTTCCACTCATGGCAACCTCGTGTTTGTCAGAGTAGAACTGACCCATAGGGTTTTCAAGGCCATGAACTTTTGGAAGCAGATCACCAGGCCTGTCTTCCGAGGCACCTCAGAAGCTATACTTGAGAGTCTACCCTTTGAAGCATCAACAGTTCAAGATACTTGCGATAGTGCTTTCTACAAGGTTCTAAGACTAAAGGCAAAAATACCAGTCTATAGATTATGGCAGTGCCTCCAGGCAAGCATCAAAGTAAAACAAAAACCATCTGCTGATGATAAAGACTTAATG
>NW_004444008.1:1710924-1712184 GCF_000243295.1 Trichechus manatus latirostris | reverse complement strand
CTTAGTCTTTGGGAAATCTCAAAGGTAGTTTTACGTGTAAAAGACATCCTGAAATGTTTATTTAATTTTTCTAAATTTAGGATCGAATCTTAAGGCAAAAATGAAAAGAGCTGTCAGAGGAGACTTTGGACACTTGATTTTGATGGGCTTGTATGTGCCTGAGAACCAATGCTCAGTGAACTAATTCATCAAAGGGAAAATAAAATGTTTTGAAATAAGCATAAAAGGTAATATGATTGTAAAGAACCTTAGCTCTTTCACAAGTGAGAAAACTTTGTACTTTTGATTTTTTTTTTAACAATCAAGGACAAAACAAAGTCAACATAAAGCACAGAAAATTGTTATGGTAAGCACAGGTTCTCGGCTAGCTAGGCAGACTACACAGAGAGTAAAGAATTAATTTCATCTTGTACACAAAGACATTAATCAGTAAAACAAGGAAAACAAACCCATCAAAAATGAGCAAACCTAGCCAAAATTTTACCTATTTTTATAGCTTGTTTTTAGATTTGGTTATTATTAACCAAGGCAAATAATATTCACTTTCCACATTTTGTCCTGTACTGTTTGCCTTAGTTACCTAGTGCTGCTATAACAGAAATACTACAAGAGGATGGCTTTAACAAACAGAAATTTATTCCCTTATACTCTAGGAGGCCAGACATCCGAATTCAGGGCTCCAGCTCCCAGGAAAGGCTTTCTCTCTCTGCTGGTACTGGGGGAAGGTCCTTGTCATTGATCTTCCACTGGGTCTAGGGTCCCCAGTTCCAAAAACACACTCCACTCCCAGCACTACTTTCTTGATGGTATGAGATCCTTTTCCTCTCAGCAGGATTCTCTTTTTTATATCTCAAAAGAGATTGACTCAAGATACAACCTGATTCTGTAGATTGAGTCCTGCCTCATTAACATCATAGAGGTAAGATGTACAACACTTAGGATAATCACATCAGATCACAAAATGGTGGACAACCACACAATAGTGGCAATCATGGCCTAACTAAATTGACACACTTCTGGGGGGACACAATTCAGTCCATAACACTGTTGTTGTTAGGTGCCATCAAGTCGGTTCTGACTCATAGCAACCCTAAGTACAACAGAACAAAACACTGCCCGGTCCTGCACCATCCTCACAATCACTGATGTGTTTGAACCCATTGTTGCAGCCACTGTGTCAATCCATCTCTTGAGGGTCTTCCTCTTTTTCACTGACCCTCTATGTTGCCAAGCATGGTGTCCTTCTCCAGAGACTGGTCC
>NW_004444008.1:1698326-1707032 GCF_000243295.1 Trichechus manatus latirostris | reverse complement strand
AAGTAAAATGACATGTATGCTTATGTATAATTAACACTGATAAATCAGAGAAAGTACATAGACGTATTTTGAAAACCATAATTATTAAACCAGTGCAATTTGCCAAAGATATACCTTAATTACATGAACTTGGATTTTTAAAATGTTTCTGATCTAACAGTTTGTGCGAGAAGAATATTTTTAGTGTAACTCTTCTAAAGTATTAGACACTCAATTTCATTATTTTAGGAGAATTTTAGGAATATTTATTTCTATAAACAATGAGAACAGAGCTCCTTTAATCTAATTTCTCACTGCCCTCTGGAGATAGAAAAAGTTCACACTCACAGGGTGAGAGACGTGACCTCTCTCAGTTATTTACACACGGACACGCAGACACACAGAGAACTTACAGCTTCAGAATAAGGTGCCTGGGTGGTGCAAATGGTTTGCGCTCAGTTACTAACTGAAATGTTGGTGTCTTGAATCCACTCAGTGGCGCTGCAGAAGAAAGGCCGGGTGATCTGCTTTGGTAAAGATTACAGCTAACAAAAACCTATGGGGCAGTTCTACTTTGTAACACATAGGGGCGCCATGAGTTGGAGTGTGGCTTTGGGTTTTTATAGCTTCAGCTGTACAATATCAGCCCCAAGGCAAAAATAAGACAGAAACCCCAAAATTCTGTCATCCAGATCTCAAAGAGCTTTTGTCTTTCCCAGAAATTTTTAATTGATTTGAGCTCCAAATAGACAAACGAACAGAAAGTGCGAACGAACCAAAGTCCCCATTCTCTCTCAGCCAGCAGAGCGTAGGTCTCCGTCATCCATCTGTGCTGTTGTTAGATGTCATCGAGTCCATCTTAGCTCAGAGCAACCTCCCGTGAGAGACCAGAACTGCCCCACTGGGGTTTCTAGGCTGTAATCTTTATGGGAACAGATCATCAGGTCTTTTCTCCCGCAGAGCCGGTGCGTGGGTTCGAACCACCAACATTTTGGTTAGCAGCCTAGTGCTTAACCATTGTGCCACCAGGGTTCCTTCCTACAGAGACTGACAAATGCTCAGGCCATAAAACCCAAGTCCTCATCACTGCTGCCTCCAACAGGAAATAAATTAGAAGCCATGCGTGACCCAGAAACAAAACCAGAACACAAAATCAGTGGAAAGAAGAACATAAAACAGAGTATCAGCAGCATCGATGTTCTATAGCCGCTGACACTTGGGGCAAGAAAAGTCACATCCAGGTTGAGCTCCCCGTGTGCTTCACCCCTCCAGCAACATAGTTTGTCAGCTGGACCCCAACATCTCAGTGGGACTTCCAATCTAGTAAAGAATAGTTTTCAAATGGTAAAGTCATGGCCCTCATACAGATATCAAATGATTTGATTTTCCTCAGTTAATGATGTTGTTGTTGTTGTTAGGGGCCAGCGAGTTACTTCTGACTCATAGCGACCCTATGTACTACAGAACAAAACACTGCCTGGTCCTGCGCCATCCTCAGAATCATTGTTATGCTTGAGCCCATTGTTGCAGCCACTGTGTCAATCCATCTCGTTGAGGGTCTTCCTCTTTTTCAATGACCCTGTACTTTACCAAGTATGATGTCCTTCTCCAGGGACTGATCCCTCTTGACAACATGTCCAAAATATGTAAGACATAGTCTTGCCATCCTTCCTTCTAAGGAGCATTCTGGTTGTACTTCTTCCAAGACAGATGTGTTCATTCTTTTGGCAGTCCATGGTATATTCAATATTCTTCTTCATCAACACCACAAGTCAAAGGCATCAGTTCTTCTTCAGTCTTCCTTATTCATTGTCCAGCTTTCACATGCATATGATGCGATTGAAAATACCATGGCTTGGGTCAGGCGTACCTTAGTCTTCAAGGTGATATCTTTGCTTTTCAACACTTTAAAGAGGTCTTTTGCAGCAGATTTGCCCAATGCAATGCCTCTTTTGATTGCCTGACTGTTGCTTCCATGGGCATTGACTGTGGATCCAAGTAAAATGAAATCCTTGACAACTTCGATCTTTTTTCCGTTTATCATGATGTTGCTTACTGGTCCAGTTTTGAGGGTTTTTGTTTTCTTTATGTTGAGGTGTAATCCCTATTGAAGGCTACGGTCTTTGATCTTCATCAGTAAGTGCTTCAAGTTCTCTTCACTTTCAGCAAGTAGGGTTGTGTCATCTGCACAATGCAAGTTGTTAATGAGACTTCCTCTAATCCTGATGCCTCGTTCTTCTTCCTATAGTCCAGCTTCTTGGATTATTTGCTCAGCATACAGACTGAATAGGTATGGTGAAAGGATACAACCTGATGCACGCCTTTCCTGACTTGAAACCATGCCATATCCCTTTGTTCTGTCTGAACAACTGCCTCTTGATCTATGTACAGGTTCCTCATGAGCACAATTAAGTGTTCTGGAATTCCCATTCTTTGCAATGTTATTTATAATTTGTTATGATCCACACAGTCAAATGCCTTTGCATAGTCAATAAAACACAGTTAAACATCTTTCTGGTACTCTCTGCTCTCATTCAGGATCCATCTGACATTAGCAATGGTATCCCTGGTTTCAAGTCCTCTTTTGAATCTGGCTTGAATTTCTGGCAGTTCTCTGTCAATATACTGCTGCAGCCGCTTTTGAATGATCTTCAGCAAAATTTTACTTATGTGTGATATTAATGATATTGTTTAATAATTTCCGCATTCCGTTGGATCACATTTCTCGGGAATAGGCATAAATATGGATTTCTTCCAGTCGATTGGCCAGGTAGCTGTCTTCCAAATTTCTTGGCATAGACGAGTGAGCACTTCCAGCACTGCATCCATTTGTTAAAACATCTCAGTTGATATTCTGTCAATTCCTGGAGCTTTGTTTTTCACCAATGCCTTCAATGCAGCTTGGACTTCTTCCTTCAGTACCATCGGTTCCTGATCATATGGTACCTCGTGAAATGTTTGAACATCGACCAATTCTTTTAGGTATAATGACTCTGTAGATTCTTTCCACCTTCTTTTGATGCTTTCTGCATCGTATAATATATTCCCTATAGAATCCTTCACTACTGCAACTCGAGGCTTGAATTTTTTCTTCAGTTCTTTCAACTTGAGGAATGCCAAGCGTGTTCTGCCCTTTTGGGTTTCTATCTTCAGCTCTTTGCACATGTCATAATAATACTTTACTTTGTCTTCTCGAGCTGCCCTTTGAAATCTTCCATTCAGTTCTTTTACTTCATCATTTCTTCCTTTTGCTTTAGCTACTCTATGTTCAAGAGCAAGTTTCAGAGTCTCTTCTGACATCTTTTTTGGTCTTTTCTTTCTTTCCTGTATTTTTAATGACCTCTTGCTTTCTTCATGTATGATGTTCTTGATGTCATTCCACAACTTGTCTGGTCTTCGGTCATTAGTGTTCAATTTGTCAAATCTATTCTTGAGATGGTCTCTAAATTCAGGTGGGATATACTCATGGTTGTACTTCCACTCTCGTGGACTTGTTGTAATTTTTCTCAGTTTCAACTTGAACTTGCATATGAGCAAGTCGGCCCCTGGCGTTGTTCTGACTGATGATATTGAGATTTTCTATCGTCGTTTTCCACATATGTAGTAGATTTGATTTCTGTGTATTCCATCTGACATGGTCCTCATGTACAGCTGCCATTTATGTTGGTGAAAAAAGGTATTTGCAGTAGAGAAGTTGTTGGTCTTGCAAAATTCTGTCATGCGATCTCCTGCATTGTTCCTGTCACCAAGGCCATATTTTCCAACTACTGTTCCTTCTTCTGTTTGCAACTTCCGAAGTCCAATCACCAGTAATTACCAATGCATCTTGATTGCATGTTCAATCAACTTCAGACTACAAAATGTGGTAAAAATCTTCAATTTCTTCATCTATGGCCTTAGGGATTGGTGGGCAAATTTGAATAATATACGTATTAACTGGTCTTCCTTGTAGGTGTATGAATATTATCCTATCACTGACAGCGTTGTACTTCAGGATAGATCTTGAAATGTTCTTTTTGACGATGAATGCAACGCCATTCCTCTTCAAGTTATCATTCCTGGCATAGTAGACCATATGATTGTCCAATTCAAAATGGCCAATACCGGTCCATTTCAGCTCACTAATGCCTAGGGTATCTATGTTTATGCATTCCATTTCATTTTTGACAATTTCCAATTTTCCTAGATTCATACTTCGTACATTCCATGTTCTGATTAATAATGGATGTTTGCAGCTGTTTCTTCTCATTCTGAGTTGTGGCACATCAGCAAACGAAGGTCTCGAAAGATTGACTCCACCTATATCATTAAGGTCAACTCTACTTTGAGGAGGAAGCCCTTCCCCAGTCGTCTTTTGAGTGCCTTCCAACCTGGGGCGCTCACCTTCCAGCCCTGTATTTCTGCTGCTATTCATAAGATTTTTACTTGCTAATTCTTTTCAGAAATAGGCTGTCGGGTCCTTCTTCCTAGACTGTCTTAGTCTGGAAGCTCAGCTGAAACCTGTCCACCATGGGTGACTCTGCTAGTATAGCTTCCAGCACAGTTACACCCAAGCCCCCACAGTACAACAAAATGACAGAACTGTGATATTTAACCATCTGTGCCTAGAATATACAGCTAGATTGGTCAAACACATAATTTAGCAGAACCTCTTCAAACCTTAGGTTCGGGAACTGTAGATGTTAAAACAGGTGGTGGCGACCCCACCCCCTAATCCTACTGAGGAAATAGCATGCAGGTCACATTCTCTCTGTAGTATCCAGAGTGATGACCAACATCCATTATTCAACAGAAATTTGATTTTTATAATTGTCAAAATACATTAAAGCTTAGTTGGCTAAATAAGCTTATGACGAAGCTGGTCAGCCATCACCAGCCTAGTGCAGTAGCTCATCACCCTACCACCATCACCAAGAGCTGTCGAGTCGTCTCTGCCTCATGGTGACCTCACGTGTGTCAGGGTACAGCGGTGCTCCACAGGGTTCTCAACGGCTGATTTTTGGAAGTAGATCACCCAGCTTTTCTTCTTAGTCTGTCTTAGTCTGCAAGCTCCGCTGAAACCTGTCCACCATGGGTGACCCTGCTGGTATTGAAATACCGGTGGTATAACTTCCAGAATCACAGCAACACACAAGCCACCACAGGACGACAAACTGACAGGTGATGGACTGACAAACTGACAGCCACAAAAAAATTAAAACAACCCTGGGAAGCAAGCTACCTATTCTAAAGGATATCTGCACATAAAGCCACAACATAGGATATCGTACCTTTATATCTTTCAAGAGAAACACAGGATCTCACTCTTAGAATATTAAAATTACTAAAACCTGGTTTATATCACTATCTTCACAGAAAAAAAAGTATTACGTTTCTCAGAATTTCAAAAATATTGCTGGGAAGGCATCTTTTCCCAACTACTGTTACTGCAATAACACGGATTGGAGCTGCCTGCCGCAATAGCCAATTCTGAGACAGCGATGAGGTGAGCAGCAAGAGGTTTATTATATATCGATATACAGGAGACAGAGCGGAATAGATTCCTCTAAAAAACCCGTCTCCCCAGCTGGAGATCGGCTGAAGGCTTTTATAGGGACAGGATTATGGGTCTTAGCAGTTCGTGTTAGTTCCCCCTTGAGGTGGTCAAGTCTCAGACGAGTTAATCTTTTACTGGTATTCTTGGGGGTTATCTGGCGACATCCTGGTTTTCTTGTCACAAGATGGGTGCTTTGTCCAGTTTTTCATCCTCAGATCATTATCTTTTGTTTTCTACCCTCCAGGGGGGAACATTGGTTCATCTTAAACCTTTTGTAGACATCGGAACCGGAGGGAGAGACACGATCATGAGACAACATGGTGGTCAGCAATGAGGAGGAAATAATAGTGAGCCGGGCCTGTGCAGCCTCTTCCACTACAACAAAGACGCCAGTCATGTTACTGTGTGGCTCTGTGTGTAAGCGCGTTACAACACAGACCCGGTAAGTGGTTCTGGGAATTTTCATTTTTCCACATTGGTTTTCTGTGCAATGTTGCACAAGGTTTGCGACGATCTCAACCTCTCCCTTTCACTCCCCACTTTTTACAGATAGCGCAAAGGCTGAGAACAGTCTAGACTTGACACCTACTTGTTAGAATTCCAAAGAGGCCCAGCGACAAAATTCTTCCCACGGAGTGAAGGGATCTCTCTCAAAAATGGCCTTCTGGCAACTGAGGATGATTTGTAATTTGTAAGAGTTCCTCCTGGCTAAACTTACTGAGGAAGTATTTCCTCTGGGATGAGCTTTGCCTAAATTGAAAACAGAGAGAATTCTCTTTGGGAAATTCCTATCAAAAAGAAAGAAAACTACACATCCCGTTGCCGTTTCTCAATGGAATTCTCTTCTACAAACACGCATCAAGATGTCAAGCATATTCTGAAGCTTCCTCAATACATGGTCCGTTAGGAGAACGAATACACGTTTGTAGAAACAGCAGGTAATCACTCCAGCACAAGTCCACATTTACCCGTGCTCTTCCCAGAGTAACGTCTGTAGGGATTTCAAAGCTCACCCTTGTTTCAGCTTAATCTTTGGAGAATTAGTTGTATAGGTTTTAAACAGAAGAAGTAGAGCTGAGAAAGTCGCATACACACCAAGGGTGTTAGCAATATCATGACGAGAGAAAACAGCAAGGCGATCACCCTTGTCTGACTCCATGAATCAGAAGCCAGCCCAGGAGGGGAGCAGCAGAAGCTATACCCTATAAACGGGCCAGATGTGCGCACAGTGTGAAAGCCCACCCTGCCGAGGGGCACAGCAGGGAGAGGGGAGAGAGCAGGGAGGAGAGGAGGTGGAAGAACAAAGTACTGCGAGCCTGCACGTGGCAGAGGACTGGAGACATCACAACCATAGCAACGACGGGCACGCTGCTCTGCCAGGAACGGAGAAGTGAGGAATAAACGTAAAACAGACTGTTTGCAAGCAACGTGCTATGCACGCCTGCCCGATCTAGACCAGTGTTGCTCAGCCAGAAAAACGATATGGAAAATAAAAGTTACTGTTTATAGAAGTTCAGAAAGGAAAAATAATGCAAGAATCTAATTACTTCTCAATTTAGGGAGCATAAAAGAGAAGATGCAAAAGACTAAAGGGAAAACGGAAATGCTCTCCTTGGCCTGGCTCCCCGAGATTTCCGCTGGGACGCCCTTCAGAAATGAAGAAAAGGCTGTGGGTTTCGCAGCCAGGCTGCAGAAAGATGACGAGGGGGCTTGGAGCAGAGGGGTGATTTAAAATGTACCGGAGACAAAGCTATGTTCTGTCAAATTAAATGCAAATCCATGTTTATTTTTCCCTAATTCTGGGAAAGATGATGTGATTTAAGCATCTGAAACTTTCATGGTGTTGTGTGCCACAGAGTCGATTCTGACTCACAGCGACCCCACATGACAGAGTAGAACTGCCCAAAGGCTTTCCTAGGCTGTAATCTCTATGGGAGCAGACCACCAGGTCTTTTCTCCCGCAAAGCTGCTGGATGGGTTTGAACTGCTGACCTTTCAGTTAGCAGCCGAGCACTTGACTGTTGCACCACTAGGGCTCCTTGAAACTTTCATTCAAGTGTGAAATATGGAGATCAGTTTTCCTGTCATCCTGCACGAGATACTTACACTATCTCGCCCATGACTTTTCCATTCTTTTTAGGAAAACACTTAGTTCTACGGAAATGTCAAAGAGCACCTTTGAAAGTTAGTATCCTTAAGATTAAAGCACCCTGGGAGGATTGGGATTTTTCAAGATGAAAATAATTTCTGGCTAGCACATTTGAGAAGCCCTGGTGGCATAATGGTTAAAAGCTCAGGCTGCTCATCCAAAGGTCAGCAGTTCAAATCCACCAGCTGCTCTTTGGAAACCTTATGGGGCAGTTCTACTCTGTCCCATAGAGTTGCTATGAGTCAGAATCAACTCTGCAGCAAAGGGTTTTTTTTTTTTTTTTTTTTTGTAGCACATCTGAGTGGCTCCCAGCATCCTATTGAAACATCTGCAGACGATCTACAAAGACAAAGCTTACGCTTGCAACCACACTAAGACTCACCATCAGCTTATGGTTTGAATCTGGAAGGAACTGCTGCCAATCTGAGCAGGATTAGAATATATTCACGAACATGTACGTCCTCTACATGTAACACATACACGCAAACCTCGTGACCTACAAAGAAGTCAGGAAAACGCCGCGTCATTCTCACTCTCTATGTCCTATCTCAGAGAAGCCTTTTGTGTGGAAAACAATGTCTCCAGATGTGCCGAGAGAGGAACAAAAGTGCACAGCACGATCGGCAGCAGTGACTCCAACGGACGCTGATGTTCACTGTTCACCACGTTCGCTGCAGCACTGTTCACAACAGCCGAGGGGGAAACAACCCGGGTGTCCATCAACGGACGACGGATGAGCAGACGAGACCCATCCATACCATGGAGAACTACTCAACCGGAAAGAGAACCAAAGCGCTGGTACACGCTACCACATGGGTGAACCTTGAAGACCTTCTGCTCAGTGAAGTTCGTCCAACACAAAAGGACAAACACCGGATGGTCCCACTTTTACAAAATAGCTAGAGCAAGCAAATCCATGGCGGCAAAAGAAGAGCAGGGGTTGGGGGTGGAGGGAGTAATGAGAGTCTTTTTTTTTTTAATTTTTTTATTGTACTTTAGATGAATGTTTACAGAACAAATAGTTTCTCATTAAACAGTCAGT
>NW_004444008.1:1681839-1696173 GCF_000243295.1 Trichechus manatus latirostris | reverse complement strand
ATTAGAGATTTGAATTCCCTATCAGGTAGTTCTAGTGCCTTTTCTTCTACTGGAAAATCTTCTGGTGTTTTATTTTGGATGCCTGCTGGAACCATCCTGTCCTGTTTTTGTAAATGTTTTGATATTGTCTGCTGACTTTGGGGTATTCAGTAGTTATTTTTCTCATTTATTGATTATAGATTTGTTTTTTACTTTTTTGTTTTTAATTTGGCTATGTCTGAGCAGGCAAGCTTTGTGTTCTTTGTTGTTTGCTCATCTGTGGGCAAGATACTTTTCTCCTCCTTCTCCAATTGGCAGGGTCAGTCGCTGAGATATGGTACAGCAGGGCGGGTCTAGCTGAAGAGGAGTTGCAGGGATGAGTTGTTTGTGGCACTTACTACAGCCACCAGGGCAGGTAGGTAATCCGTGCATGGCAGGTTCCGGTAGGCCGTGCCTGTGCTGCTTGGTGGTGTGATGTTAAGTGCACGGTGCAGGTAGGCAGGATGGAGGAGGGAGACTGTGATGTGTGAAGCTAAGATGGGTGTGGGAGAGAGGAGAGAGGAACAGGAGCCAAAAACATGCAAACAAACAAAAAACAGTGCTAGGGGAGCTTGCCATTGGAGTGGAGAGATGAGAGACTATGAAATGGAGAAAAACAAAAAGGGGAAGAAGAAGAAAAGAAAAGAATGAATAAATAAAAATTGAAAGAAAAAATAACAGCAAAGCTCCCAGGGATCCCAGTGGTGTGGCTACGAGGTCAGGGGAAGTTTTCCCAGATGTTGAAGTACAGCCTGGCTAGGAGGCGTAGAGGTATTCAATGCCAGGTATCCAGGGGACAGGAAGAGAAGGAAGGTATAGAGAGAGGAGAAACTGAGTAATGAAGAAAGACAAAAAGGGAAAAAGAGGGAAAACAAAACAAAACAAATTTAAAAAAAAAAACAGGAAAACTCCCCAAAGAAACAGAAAAAAAAAAAAAAAACACAGAAAAAGAAACGTACTCAGGGATCCCTCTGTGTGTCTGTGCAAGCTGAGGGGGTAGGTCCCAAGCCGTGCAGCACCGCCTGGCCAGAACGGGCTCCCAACTCCAGACGAGAAAAAGAAAAAAAACAAACAATTGAAAACAAACAAACAAAAGCCCTGGGATCCCACCGGTGTGGCACCACCAACTGGGAAGCAGTTCCACACTCAAACAGAGCTCCACAGCCCCTCAGGAAGAAGCAAAGGTGGTGCACGGAGCCAGGTATTTGAGCAAAAGGAGGGGGAGGTAGTGCGAGGTAAGGAAGAAATCAAAAGAAGTGGAAAAAAGCAACACCAGTAGCCAACAAATGGCACTCAGAGAGCCGGCCGGTGGAATCCAAGCAGCCAGTGCTTTCCGGCCAAGAGACTGTGACTGCGGGAAGCAGAGGAGGCTGAGTGGGGGTGAAAAAGGGTGGGGGGCGGGAAAGTGTATATTGCCAGTTACTGGTTGTTCTGTCTCCTGCTGGAAGCTCCATGAAGCTGCTTTCTCATACCACCTACTTGCTGGTCTCTGATAGGAGTCCATGATGGTGGATCCGTGCTGCATTAGCTGATAGGGGACCTCTCCATGTATGTCTCCTTGCTCTCTGTTCTCTGTCAGTTTCTTATTCCATTCGGTGCTTGGCTGAGTTCTTTATCTCTTCATTTGATGTTAAGGGTTTCAGGATTATTGTTTTCTCTGTTTCGCTTAGTTTTTCAGATCTTTGCTGTGGAGGGACAGTGTGGTGCTTCTGCCTAGAGTGCCACGTTGCCGGAAGTCTCGATTTTTTTTTTTTAATGAATGATTCTTTTTTTTATCAACATAGGAAAATAAAATAAAATAAAGCACATAGCACAGGATCTAGTAACCAAGTTCTAGAAACCATGCTTAAAGAAAAATCCAGATTTCAACCAAGATTTATGCACAAAGTGGTTTATGGCACCTTTTTGAAAATCAGATTAAGAAACCAGCAACCACCTGAACAGCCAACAGGGAAGGGAATAGCTAAATAAATGATGATAAAGTCATAAGATTACTTGTATATTAAGAACTATATTTTGGAGAAAGTTTAACAACATGGGAACCTGTTGTTGTTAGCTGGTGTTGAGTTGGCTCCGACTCACAGCAACCTTGTTTATAACAGAATAAAACGTTGCACAGTCCTGCGCTGCCTTCGTGATTGTTGGTATGTGTCTTAGTCATATAGTGCTGGTATAACAGAAATACCACAAGTAGATGCTTTTAACAAAGAGAAGTTCATTTCTTCACAGTCAAAGTAGGCGAAAAGTCCAAATTCAGGGTGTCACCTCCAGGAGAAGGCTTTCTCTCTCTGTCGGCCTTCTTATCAATGTTCCTCTGGACTAGGAGCTTCTCAGTGCAGGGACCCTAGTCCAAAGGACGTGCTCTGCTCCCAGCACTGCTTTCTTGATGGTATGAGGTCCCCAACTCTCTGCTTGCTTCCCTCTTTTATATCTCAAGAGATTGCCTCAGGACACAATCCAACCTTGTAGATTGAGTCCTGCCTCTC
Source organism: Trichechus manatus latirostris (assembly GCF_000243295.1). Lineage (NCBI taxonomy): Eukaryota > Metazoa > Chordata > Mammalia > Sirenia > Trichechidae > Trichechus > Trichechus manatus. The sequence goes on along the minus strand of NW_004444008.1, from coordinate 1,693,669 downwards.
TAACACAACTGCCACCCATCCTCCCTCATTAACATCATAGAGGCAGAATTTACAACATATAGGAAAACCACACAATAACGGGAATCATGGCCTGGCCAAATTGATACACACATTTTTTGAGGGACATAATTCAATCTATGACAATACATTTGAGCCCATTGTTGTGGCTGTTGTGTCAACCCATCTCTTGGAGGGTTTTCCTTGTTTTCACTGACCCTCCACTTTACTAAACATGATGTTCTCTTCTAGCCATCGGTCTTTCCTGATGACGCATCCAAAGTGAGCCGAGATCTCACCATCCTCACTTCTAAGGAGCAATGCAATACAACATAATACTGTGCAATATAATGTAATGCAATAGGAAGTGACAGAAAGCAAGATATGAAATGTGTTTACAGTGTGACCCTCATTATGTTTAAATCACACACACACACACACACACACACACACACACACACAAACACACACGACACTTACATGTCTAGAAAAAGCCCGGAAGTCGATCTAGAGACAAGTTAACTTTGCTGTCCCTGGGTGGCAGAAACACATGCAACTTTATTTTATCCTTTATACCATTAAAATTTCCCTGTAATAGGCATATGCTGCTTTTCTAATAATGAAGATAGCATAAATGTTATTTAAATAAAAAATAAACAAAGTGCCCATGGTGAGCCCCGGTAAAGCTGTGCTTTGAGTAAGACACTCGTTTCTTGTATTGCAAAAGACAAGTTAACTGTTCTTTTCTGAATCTCAGATAATAATAATGGCCCTGGATTGAGATGGGAATAAATGAAATAATTTAATTAAAGTGACATATTTTTAAGTGCCAAGTACAACTGTGGCACAAAGTAGGTATAAACGCATGCTGGCCAAGTGTGAACATGCACCATGGAAGTCACCAGTGGTCTCTCAGATAAAATAGCAGGTTCCAGCCCAGTGTTTACGCTGCTGCATCCCCACAGGAGTGGGAGTGTCACACCCACACCTTTGTTCTCCAGCTCCCTCCTCCGTGTGGAAGATGGTTCCAAACGCAGGAACACGCCCTCCCTTTGATGATGCCAAACAACATGGGGAGCTGGAAGAAATCCTTCAACTACAGCGGCAGGAACACGAGCAGCAAGACACACGGAGGAGAAAATAATGGAAGACCTAATACAAGAGCAGACGATCTGCTACCTAATGCTATAGCAAGTTCTCACGTCAGTGCCCCTGAGATAAATTTAGAGCATTTCATTAAAGCTGTGTCTCCATGTCCCACAAGGACTTAGAGTAGGAGATTACCCCAAGACGATGCTCGAGGCAACAAGCAATATGTTTTCACTTAGTTGTATTAATATTTTATCCAAATTGCATTTCACGTTGTCGGGTGTTCTGTGATGCACAGGGCTGTTATTCACAGCCAGGATGCTACTGGCCTTTCAGGTTCATTCTTCATTGTCTCCAAATAAAGTAGTTAGGTTTTATACAGGAATACAGCACAAAACCCAGAAATCTTGTAACCTGTTTTTTTTTTGGAGTAAATCGTTATCGTTCTTGGAGAAAAATAATATAATGGAATATTTGGATTTTGTTGGTGGAAGCCTTCAACAAACATGTATAATGCTGAGTATTTAGTCATTTAATATCTTTAATGCAAAAATTTCTTTGATGTTTACAAATGTTTCCTTTCAATTTAGAATCCATTTCTATATGCAGCCAAAATGTATAAGGATATTTTTGAAAAAATGTTAAAATTTGAAGAGGCTGAGGTCAAGACTAGGAGACTCCAAGCCTTTGTTGGGGGATTTCCTCAGGGAAACAAAGAAAACAGAAATGCTGGAGAAGTTAGGAGGTGAGCCTATAAAGACAGAACAGATCACGATCCAGGATTTCCTGCAGGCTGAACTGCGCAGGGCAGTTCTGTGTCCCCCAAAGGATCCCAGGAACCCCCTTGGTCAGATGGGTCCCATCTTAGTGTTCTAGGGCACCTACAACAGAAATATCAAAGTGGGCGGTTTTAGAGAACACACATTTATTTTCTCCAAGTGTAGGAAGGTATCATTATTGTTGTCAGCTGCCATCAAGTCAGTTCTGACTCATAGGGACCCCACGTACAACAGAACAAAACACTGCCTTGTCCTGCACAATCCTCACACTTGTTGCTATGCTTCAGCCCATTGTTGCAGCCACTGTGTCAGTTCATCTTGTTGAGGGTCTTCCTCTTTTTCGCCGACCCTCTACTTTACCTAGCATGATGTCCTTCTCCAGGGACTGGTCCCTCCTGATAACATGTCCAAAGTACGTGAGGCAAAATCTCACCATCCTCCAATTTGTTCATTTTTCTGGCCGTCCATGGTCTGTTCAATATTCTTCGCCAAGACCATAATTCAAATGCCTTAGGAAGCTAGAAGTTCCCATTCAGGGCACGCGCTCTAGGGGAAGCCTGTCTCTCTGTCATCTCTGGGGGAAGGTCTTTCTCAGCTTCTGTAGACCTGGCATTCTTCGACTTCGTGGCGATCTCTGTGTAGCATCTGTCTTCTCCGTTTGTGCTCGCATCTGTGCCTCATCTGCCCTTTTTATATCTCAAAAGTGATTAGATCTTTCCCCTTCGGAGCCCCTGACGGGTTCGAACCACCAACCTTTCCATTAGCAGCTGCGTGCTTACTCATTGCACCACCAGGACACCTTTCTACAGAGATTATAGCCAAGAAAACCGTACGGAGCAGTTCTACGCTGTAGCATGCAGAGTCACCATGAATCGGAATCGGCTTGATGGCAATGGGTTTACTTTTTGGTTTTCCAGCTTACGGATGCCACCCACTCTTCTTCCTCCCTTTCAAAAGCTGATGCTTTTTCTAGCTGATTTCACCTGATGGGCACCTGGTGGGGGGAAGCAAGGAGAAGTCCCACTCCCAAGATGAGTCCTGGCCTCCCTGAGATTTCTCTGAACACGGGGCCTCAGAGCAAGTCAAGGCAGCACCCCTCGGAGCCAAGCCACGCATCGTTTTTGAGCCCTGGACCCGCAGCTCCCAGGGGCCCTGTCGTCCCATGACCGATGAGCACCTAACAGGAGAATGGAAGTTATGAGTTTCCAAACACGAGTCTATCTCATCCGTGGCTTAAGAACACTTTGAAAGGCAATTCAGTTCTGCTTTTCTTCCTAATGCTGCAACATCAAGCGAAAGATTCCTACTTATAAAAAATCCTTCAGGGAAAGGGAGTGAGTTTTATCTGGAAACTGATGGAGCAAAGGGCTCACATTTTACAAGCTGCAGTAAAACCAGGAACCCTCTTGGAATGGAAACAGCTGGGAGGACAGAAACTCATGGGCCGGGGGAGGGCTAGTCCTTGCTCTTTAACGGTGTTCCTGGAGTTGACGGATTGCAGACGTTTGAGGTTTGAGACATCTCTGTCCTCTCCTCCCCCAGCCCTGCGTGAGGGGCCTATCCCCTGTCTCAGTCAAATCCCGAATCCCCACCACCACCTCCTATCTTCATTCTACCGGCTTTAATACTTCATTAACTTTTAAACCCAACCCTTTAAAGGCTGCGTACACTAGCTCCCATTCGCCTGACAGAGTCATTACCACCCAGTGCTGCTCTTGTATTCTTAAAGCATCTAACCCCAGCATCTGGAAAGATCACCTCCCAGACTCTGCTTTAACCCATCAGATGTCAAGAAAGGCAATCACGTCTACAGGCCAACACAGCCCTCACAACAGGAGCAGCTCCTACAGCATCTGGGCAGCACGGCTGGTGCACCAGCCTGGCTTCTTGCCATTGAACCATCCTTCCAGAACCTTCCAGCACCAGACGGCCTCAAGCGTTGTGTCCATCTGAACCCACAGGGGTTGTATCCATCCTTAACCACCTTTGGGATTGCCGGGAAGTCCTTCCTTGTGTCTAACCTAAATTCTCAAGCCCACTTCCTTTTCTATTCACAGCCACCTTCCAAATTACTGAATAGGGTTATTTGGTGGTTCAGTGGTAGAATTCTCACCTTCTGTGCTGGAGGTCCAGGTTTGATTCCCAGCCCGTACACCTCACGTGCAGCCACCACCCGTCTGTCAGTGGAGGCCTGTGTGCTGCTGCGATGCTGAACAGGTTTCAGTGGAGCTTCTAGACTAAGACTGACTAGGAAGAAAGGCCTGGTGATCTACTTCCAAACATCAGCCAGTGAAAATGCTGTGGACCACAATGTTCTGATCCCCACCCGGTCATGGGGATGGGGCAGGATGCAGGACCCAGCAGCATTCTGTTTCTTTGTGCCCGGGGCCACCGTGAGTCAGGGCCAACTTGGCAGCAACTACGTAAACCAGGTCTCCTGGAGTAAAGGTACCGTGTGCCTTTTAATGGAGTTAGGTTATCCCAAGTCATTCCCAGCACTTCACATTGTAAAGACCAGAAGTGTGTGTTATTGCGTCAGAAGAGCCAGCTCACTGTTAGAAATGCATGCAGCCACAGCGAGCCTCAGATCCCGAGCTGGTGTTTTATACAAAGCTGTGCTCGCATTAATGAGTGACCCATGTGAGGCTTTGTAAAAACGGTGTGACGGAGGCCCCGTCTGACCTCCTCTAACTTAACAAGGGGGGCGGGGGCAAGATCAACAGCATCAACCACCCCAGGCTGATTCCTGTGAGGCGGAGGTCAGACATACCTCCGCTCGCTAACCCTTTTTCCAATTCTGACACCAGCCGTGCCTGCAGGCATACCTCTCTGTGGCCTTCTACCCCATGGCCAGACCTCTGCCGAGCTTGGCAAGTGTTACAAAGCTCTTTTAGCTCTGCTAAGTGCCCCAGGGACCCCTCTCTGCCAGCAAGCCTCCTGCCCAAAGACACTCACTTTTTCGCTCGTGGGCTCCTGGCCCACGGCACCATCCCCTGCGATCTCCTCCAGTCACCTGCCTCGGCTGCAGCCGCTTCTCTGCTACCGCTTCTCACTGTCTTCAGGGTTACGGCTGTCTCTCTCTCTCAGTCTCCTGGTTTCAGGAGCTTCTCAACACAGGGATCCCGGGTCCAAAGGACACGCTCCGCTCCTTGCTCTTCTTCCTTGGTGGTGGTGAGAGCCTCTCCTCCCACCTCTGGGATGGCTCATTATAAGCCTAGCAGGAAGGCAAACTGACCAATCCCTTCATTAGGGTTCCACAGTCCCACTCAATCACTGTGGGTGAGCCACAAAGACTGGCTGGAAGGGCCATGAGGAAAGTCAGGTAGCTTGAGTTCCGGCAGGCACTTTACACTTTTAAGGATACATGAACCTCAGCAGAGGAACCTTCTAGAACAGCAACAAAAGGGAAAACTCAAACTCTTGAGCACATTTGGAGATGCTTCTTTCGGACAGGAAACTTTCCTCTGGTCTCAGGGGCTCCTTGGGGAAGGGGAGAGTCCCCGACTCCTGGAGTGTCACTGAGCCAGGGTCTGTCCGCACAGGCGCCTGCCAATTCCCTCACAGCCCCCCAAGGGCCAGACCTGTGACAGATCTGGGCAGGCTCTGGACACTGAGCCCCAGGCAGGCCTCTCTGGGACCCACGTGCTGGGCACCCCTCTGGGCCCCTTGGCATGCATGGTGTCCCCAGCATCTGCTGGAGGGCTGGGAGTGCCCGGCACATTTGTGGGTGCCCTGTGGTGGCGAAGGGTGAGGAGAGCAGGCAGCAGGGGGAAAGCACAGGGCCAACTCTTCCTTGTGAGTGTTGAGAAAAGACCCCACCCTACATCCTGGACCCCTGAGGGGCTGAGCTGGAGGAGAAAGGTGTAGACTTCTTATGTCACCTTACAGGGTTCCAAACACAGCCACACCAAGAGCAGAAATGGAACTGAATCTTGGATACTGCGGCAGAAACTTCAATGACATGGAAAGATGTTCCTAATATTGTGTTTAAAAAAAAGTTAGATTATAAAACAATATTTATAGCCCATGTTAAATTTATAATGAGTGTATTTTTTTTCAGCAAATAAAGAAATAATGCATCACCTTGTCAAAATGCCCACGCTCATAATTTTACTTCCATGATCCCTTACCTGCATGCTGCGTTCAGCACTGCAATCGCCTCCTCTCCAGCCCCCCCTCAGCCCCCGTGAGCTCTGTGGACACTTGGGTGTCTGCACACTCCCACATATCCCTGGGTCTGCTCACAGGAGCCTGTGCACACCTACCTGGGCAGACTCTCCTTATGCAAATGCACGACTACAGGGAGGTCTTTGTCACTGCCTTACAGAAATAGTCTCTCCAAGAACCATCTCTGAATCTTGCTTTTCTCACACAGCAATATCTGATGGAAGTCCCTCAGAGCCATCATATGAGGCACAAAACCATTGTTTTTAAGGGTGTATAATACTTGCTGTAGTGTGGGCGTTAGCCAAAAATCAATAGTGATTGTCTGATCATCTCTGAGTAGTGATATTAGGAGATTTTTTTTTTTTTTTGTCTTCGGTGATCTTACACTCTAAGGTTTGTTGAGACAGACAGACAGATAAAAAGTAAGTAGACAGGCAGATAGCTAGACAGGTAGGTAGGCAGGTAGGTAGAGATAAAGAAAGAGAAATATACAGAGAGAGAGAGAGAGAGACGGAGCAGAGAAAGACACAGCCATATAGAGATAGATAGGGAGTCCCCAGGTGGCACAAACGGTTAAGCGCTGGGCTACTAACTGAAAGGTTAGTGGTTTGAATGCACCCAGAGGTGTCTCAGAAGAAAGACCCAGTGATCTACTTCCAAAAAATCAGCGATTGGAAACCCAATGGAGCACATTTCTACTCTGACACACATGGCGTCACCATGAGTCAGAACTGACTCAACAGCCACTGGTTTGGTTTTTTTTTGTTTTTTTTTTTTTTGGTAACATATGGCTATATCTATATCTATTTCTATCTATCTAACCATGGTGGTGTAGTGGTTAAGAGCTACAGCTGCTAACCAAAAGGTCAGCAGTTCAAATCCACCACGCGCTCCTTGGAAACCCTATGGGGCCGTTCTCTATCCTGTAGGGTCGCTATGAGTTGGAATCGACTCGACGGCAGTGGGTTTGTTTGTTTGTTTTGGTTATCTATCTATCTGTCTGTCCTTCTTTCTTTCTAGATAGTGAGCACCTTGGAGTTGAGGACTCCCTTCCTCTAACTTTGTCTTCCTGAGTCTAGCACAGTGTCTGAGATACAGTAGCTGTTTAATAAACATATGTGTCTTTAAACCGAAGCTGAAGCATTCCTCGAATCTAACTCTCAGTAGCATTGATGCCATATACATAGTCCAACCTTGCTTGAGATGGGCACTAACATTTTAGAGTCCTGGGACTGTGGTTCACATTCTACATAAACTAGCACATTACCATCCTACAGCCCAATGGGGTTATAGTCTCCACCTGAAGTTAAGGAAGGAGGCTGTAAGAGGTGAGGACTTGGGCTATACAGCTTAGTGGTCTCACCAGGGATTCAAGCTCAAATGGAAGGACCTCCTGAGCCCACTGCCCCCCACGACATCAGGTTTCAGAATGGATGGATAGATAGAGAGAGAGAGATTAGTGATAGATGATAAATAGATGGATAGATAGATGCATAGATGGATGGATGGATGGATAGGTGGATGGACGGATGGACCGATGGACGAATGGACAGACAGATGGACGGACAGACAGACCCACAGACAGACAGATAGATAGGTAGATAGAGAGAGAGACTGGTAGATGATGGATGGATGGATGGGTGGATGGATGGATGAATAGACAGACAGAGACAGATAGATAGATAGGCAGATAGATAGATGACAGGGAGAGAGATCTGACACCTCATTTCCCAAAGACTTTTGGTTGCTCCCAAGGCCCCCCTCAAAAGTTACATGACCACTGGAAATAAACAAAGCAATAAAGCATAATGGAAAAGAAAAATGTTTTAGGAATCCAGGACCCAGCTACTCTGCAGAGAACTGTTGGAATTCCCATTTGCTTGTTTAACCAGTGACTGGACTTTGGAGTCACACAGCTCACACATGAGTGGTCTGGTTTCTAAGAGAGAGTAGAAACGTTAGCTCACAAGCACCGGGGCAGCAGGTCGTTAAGGAATGTGAGGTGATGCTGAGGGTGGGGAGCCTGGGGTCAAGCACTGAGTTGAGGGAGGACAAGCGGCGACCTATGAAATGATTCTATGGCTAAGGTGGTCACGCACGCCAGTGCCTCCACGAGTGGATTTCCCAGGGCAGATGCTCAGAGCCTTCGACAAAAGGCCCATGTGACTGTCCCACTGCAGCACGTTCCTCCTCTGACTGACTACAGACTCACGTGTGACTTTGCCCAGGACATCGCAAACTCCGGCCCCACCGCCGTAAGGCTGAGATGTAATTTCAAAGGTGAGTTAGGTTGTGCCAGTATTTACCTTTATCACCTTCCTTAAATAACACTGAAATAACGTCGCCTCAACCTGGGCTGAACATTGTAACCACCTAGGAAGCTTTATGAGGCCCCTGGGTGGCACAAACGCTTAACACACTTGGCTGTAAACCAAAAGGTTGGTGGTTTGAATCCACCCAGTGATGCCTTGAAAGAAAGGCCTGGAGATCTACTTCCAAAAGGTCACAGCCATGAAAAGTATGTGGAGCACACTTCTACCTTGACGCACACAGGGTCTCCATGAGCTGCAGTTGACAGCAACTGGTTTAGGAAGCTTTGAGAGTACTGGTGCCTGGATCTCCCTTAATTGATTTCATTGGTACAGGATGTGGCTAATCACTGAGATTTATAAAGTTCCTCAAAACCAAAAGAGGTACAGCCAGAATGCTCCTTAGGAGTGAGGATGGTGAGACTTTGTCTCACATACTTCGGACATGTTGTCAGGAGAGACCAGTCCCTGGAGAAGGACATCGTGCTTGGTAAAGTGGAGGGTCAGCGAAAAGAGGAACATCCTTGATGAGACGGATTGACACAGTGGCTGCAACAATGGACTCAAGCATAACAATGATTGTGAGGGTGGCGCAGGACCGGGCAGTGTTTCGTTCTGTTGTACATGGGGTCGCTATGAGTCGGAACCAACTTGACAACACCTAACAACACTAACAACAAGAAAGCTGCTCAGGTTGCTGATATGTGCAGCAGGGCTGAGAATCATACCCTAGGAGCTTCAGTGAACATGATTAAAACTGATAAAAAGTAGAAGGGCTGTTTGTGAAACAAGGTAACATTAAGAATGAGAAATAACCTCCCTCATGTGGCAACACGGCCTTCTATGATCTGTCCCTGACCTCGCTCTTCAGCCCTACCTCCGGTTCTTCCCGCACGCCATTGCTGCAGTAGAACCACAGGTTCTCCACATGAACCAGGACGTTCTCTCCTCTGTCACTTTGCTAGTGCTCACCCCTCTTCTGGGAATCTTTCCCTAAATAACCCCTGCTCCTGCTTGGTGATTTGAGCCAAGTGAGCCATCTTGGTGAAACTTCCATCCTGATACCCGCACAGCGTGGGTTCACCACGTGGCATTTAGTTATCTGTTAGGGTGCTGCTTTCTCCACTCGATCTCAGGAAGCACTACCAAAGCAGAGACTCTGCTCCATAAATTTTGGGTTTCCATCACCAAGTCCAGTGACTAGCATATAATAGACACTCAGAAAATGGTTGTGGGATGAAGTAAGGAAACCGGACAACATTGTTTTGGTCATCAGGTGACATCAAGTTGGCTCCAACTCATGGCAACCTTATGTACAATAGAACAAAACGTTGCCTGGTCCCACGCCCTCTTCATGATCGTTGGTATGGTTGAGTCCATCTTGTAACCATTGTGTAAATCCAACTCATTCAAGGGTTTCCCGCCTTTCTGCTGACACTCTACCAACCATGATGTCCTTTTCCAGCAACTCGTCTTTCCGTGTCTATCCTACTCTTTTCATAAGACACCACTCAGAAGGAATTAGGTTTAGGACTCACCCTACTCCTGTTGGTGGCATAACGGTTAAGGGTTCAAATCTACCAGCTGCTCCCTGAAACCCTATAAGGCAGCTCTATTCTGTCCTATAGGGTCACTATGAGTCAGAATTGACTCAGTGGCAACGGGTTTGGTTTTTGGTTTTCTAGTCCTGTATGTCCTCATAAACATAACAAAAGAAAACCCCTATTTCCAAACAGAGCCATACTTATAGGGTCAGAGGTCAGGACCTCCACATTTCTTTTTGGGGGACAGAATTCAATCCGTAACAGATGGTGTTTACACATTTCTCTCCATTTTTTCTCTCTGTCCTCATGTTAAACAACCAAGTCACATTAAGTTATTCTAGCAGCCATGCTACATTTTTCTGCCTGATGGAAACACAGATAATCCATTTCTACTAGTGGGTCTACAGAAGAAATTTCTTCCCTTTGGCAGGCTGGAATGCCCCCTACCACACGGCTGCAAAGCCTTGCTGACCCCGCTAATCAGTCCCCTGCCACCTCGCTCGCCAAGTGCCAGGACACTACAGAGATGTCAGGAGCTGACAATTTCTTCCTTGACCATCTTCCCAGACAATTAAAGACCAAACGACTCCTGCATGCTAAGCAAGCTGGGGCTCCCCCTTCCAAGCACGGTGCAAAAGGCACTGTCAGAGCTCCTTACAAAATCAAGTCTGCGAGAACGGCCCTGGAGAGTGTCTGCACTTGAGCTGGAGCAAGGGCAAGCTTCCTCCGCCACTCAGCCTGTGTCATTGGAGATGGTTCCTGACAATGGTGTGGCACTCTGAATTAGGCTTTGCAAGAGGACAGCCATTTGGCTGGCAGCGCTGGGCAGCAGATGCTTTGTGCAGATGTTGGTCTAACATGGTGCAGCCCAAGAGGTTCTGCGTGCTGGGGTGGGGGGAGCCTGCTGAGGGCTGTTGACGGTCCCACCAGGTAAGGATGCAACAGTGTCATGGGGTGGTCAGTGTTCAGAAGGACCTAAGAGACCATCTCACCCCGCCCCTTTATCTTGCAGAGGGTCAAGCCAATGTTCGAGGTCACCAACAAAGACATGACTCACACACAGGCAGGGGGTGGAACAACGCTTTCCTCACATAGAGAAGAGACAGAACAAGGCCAGCTTTGCTAGCAAGCACTGGTCTTCCATGGCCAGTGGGTCACCTCCCTCAGCCAGCTCAGGGCTGGTGATCTGCACACACTCCTCTGGTCGCAGGTAATGGATTCCATTCCCTTCCTGCTAAGAATAGATACAGAAGTGGGGCTGGCCAGGTGCCGTATGGCGCCCCCACATGAGTGGGACAGAGAAAGCTGCTGTGTGCCCAGAACAGGGAAGGAGGCTCCCTGATAGGAAGACAGCACTGGGAGAGAGAAAGAGACCCAATTCCCATCTTCTTCAATCGGAGAATGTTCCACGCCCTTCGCCTATCCGATTAGGGGGCCTGGAGGGAGGCGTAGAGGCTGCAGCAGACTGTCCTCCCAACACAGAGGAGTTCAGCGAGACCAGAGAGTGATGGTGAGTTCTCGTGAAGGATGGCAGCGACGGGTGCATGCACGTCCAATCCAAAGCTGCAGACTGAGCAGGCGTCCTCTGCTCGCCTGATCTAAGCGTACCGTTTGCACTGACCACACCGCGGCTGAGTTTCGGCGCGTTGTGAGACTCCACGCCCTGTGGGCAGCTCAAGGATGACGGACATGCCAGCTCCAGCAAGTCAAGCTGGGGCCGATGAACGGCTTACACCCTGACCCCTGCTGTGTGCCACCCACGCGTCCCGGCCACCAATCATCCCCGCTGGCATCCTGCTATTGAGCTATGGCTCACGGCGGCTGGCCAGCTCTTATCTGTGACTTAAAAGTCCTAGCAAGTTCATTCTTGGAATTTGAAGAGTTTCCAACAGCATGTGCGAGAGGAAGCCCCTCCATTAAGATCTTTGTCTCTGTAAAAACAAGA
>NW_004444008.1:1679409-1679818 GCF_000243295.1 Trichechus manatus latirostris | reverse complement strand
TGCCCCGTCTGGACGCCTCCCAGCATACAGACCTGGTGTGGATGATGGTGTTCCTGCAGGAAGCTTTCCCCACGCACCCTACCTTTGAAATGTCTAACCCATCCTGAGCTGGGTTGCCAACAAAGGCGCTAATAACCAGATTGCTGAAGTGGAAAAATGATGTGCACTGCAGCTGCTGATAATACGCCTTTCATCCCCGAAGGACAAAGAATCCAGAGATGCATGTGCACGTCGCCCTCCCATATTTCTCGGCTCAGGTGTCAACAACGCCTGTCGGGGAGGCTCCCAAATGCCTATCCTGCCTGACAGCGAAGGGGCCGTGCGGCAGCCAGTGCTAATCTCACGGGAGGTGGTGAGGGTGACGAAGAGCCGTCTACACACGAGTCTCTACTTCTGTTTAGGAGACACA
>NW_004444008.1:1677415-1679097 GCF_000243295.1 Trichechus manatus latirostris | reverse complement strand
CGGGGGGCATCCAAGCGGCCCTCGGTCAAGGACACCCCAGGCCTGCAGTCTGCGGGATGAGCCTTTGGCCTCGGATGCGAACCGCTCGGGTGGGAAAGAAACCAGACCACACCCTGGGCAAGGGCAGGGCCTTGCCAATTTCCACGGGGAAACTACAAGCGTGAATTATTAGTTTGCGGTTTTTAATAGTACCAGTTCCCGCGGAGTAGACGCTGACTCGGGGTGGTGCTGTGTGTGCAGAGCAGAACTGCTCCACAGCGTTGTCAGGGCTGTGACCCGTCAGGGGCCGACCGCCAGGCCTGTCTTCTGAGTGGACTTGAACCTCCCAACTTTCAGTCAGCAGCCAAGTCCGTTAGCGTTAACTGTCGGCACCACCCCGGGGCTCGCTCTGCCTGTCTGTGTCTCCGTCTCCGTCTCCGTCTCTGTCTCTCTCCATATACATATATATATATAATTTCTTTTTCTTGCTGGCTCTGTCACTCTGGAGAATCCTGACGGAGACTGTGGGCTAAGTATTCAAACCCAGCAGGATAAACTCACCTGGCCCCGCATGTCTGTGGGACTCTGCCCTTCTCTGTGGGCAGGGCTCTCCCTCCATCCTCGCCGACCCACTGCCCACCCACCAGCCCCATGAGCCAGCGCGAATGGACCCGGGGGCACAGCCCTGCACACAGCCTCCTGAGAAGAACCTGCAGCTTCAGGAGGGCTCTTCAAGGTGAAATGGCCAGCAAGGGTCACGGCAGGCCCTGACCCAGTTCTGCCCCTCTCGAGGAGGGTGACAGTGTCCTGTTTCCCCAAGTCAGCACCAAAGCCCAGGCACGAGGGTGGTTGGTCACCCTACAGGTCAGGTGCCCATTTCCCTCTTCCGAGGAGGCTCTCAGAGGGCAGTCCCATGCCCAAATAACGGGAATAGCCCAGAAGTCCTTCAGAACTGGGTCCTTTGACAGCAGACAGGAACCCTTTCTGAGGAGAGCTGAGCGTCGCTGCCAGAGACACACCCCAGCCCTTGTGAACGCAATCATCTGGCCAAGCATATGGACTTCAGGTGAAGTGAAATGAGGTTATCCCCCTGGAACCGCCTTGTTTCATCCGCCCCTTTCCCGCGTCAGCCTCCTACCAGCCTGAACACGTTTGCCGTCACCAGACTGTCCTTCCGGCTGCATTTTCCTGTGAAGCTCGCGCTGCTGCCATTGTTGTGACACTGTCTCATCCATAGACGTCTGCGCCTCACCATCCTCCCGGGGCCTCTGGGGAGAGGGAGGCTGACTGGGTGGGCAGCTCACTAATCTTCAGCCCACCAGACGCAGGCAGGAGGGGAGGGGGGTTCGCTCCAGGGCGACTGTGTGTCCCCCACCCAGCCGGGGAACATTTGACACCATCTGGAAATGTTAATTGTCACAGCTGGGGGAACAGATGCTACTGGCATCTAGTGGGTGGAGGCCAGGGATGCTGCCCAGCACCCTGCAGTGCACAGGATGGCCCCATCCCAGAGAACGACCAGCCCCATGAGCACAGGGCTGAGGGTGCGAAGCCCCGGCCTGGACCCATGAGGGGAAGAGCTCACAGGCATGAGGCCCCCCCTGCCAGCTGACAGCAGCAACTCCAAAGGTTAGACGAGTGGGTTGGTGCAGCGAGTCTACATCAATGGTGGGAACAACTCGGAGGAGGATGGTGAGGACTTT
>NW_004444008.1:1665814-1676345 GCF_000243295.1 Trichechus manatus latirostris | reverse complement strand
GTCTTCTTACACCGCGGCCTGTCGCTGACCCTCTGAGGTAATTTGCAACTCTCTCACCGCATCACTAAATTAGGGGCATAATTCTCCCAATCAAGCTTATAAGTCAGAAAAGAAGTAAAGAAAGAAAGAAACGTCTCTCGGCATCTTTTGCTAACCTTTAAAGAAGCCGCAGACTTGTTCTTGCCAAGAACTGAGTCCTGGGGCTGCCGCCGCTTCTAACAGCAACAGATGTTTCTTCCCGAGCACAGCTCCCTCTCGATGCCATTCTGAGCGTATCATAAACTTCCTGACGACGGATTTCTGTGGAAATGTGTATAAAACAAACACACACACAAAGATTATTTTGTTATCATAAAAAATCCAGCAAGCGTTGTTGGGTAACTGCTGGCGTGTAGGAGACGACAGATGAGAGGTAGCGACATAAGGAGGCCGTAGACGCTGTAGTGCCGAGTGTGCTCACACGTAAGCTCGGCGGTGAACCTCACCACGGCCCTACTTCCTCTCCTCTTTCCGTTTGCACCTCCCGCGTATTTTCAGGGTAGACAGTGGTTCTCAGCCAGGACCTGTTTTGCCCCCCAGGGGACGTCTGGCAATGCCTGGAGCTGTTTGTGGTTGTCACAAATGGTGAACTGCCACAGATGCCTGCACCCACAACCCGTACTGCGGTGGCTTGTGTGTTGCTGTGATGCTGGAAGCTATGCCACTGGTATTTCCAATACCAGCAGGGTCATCCATAGTGAACAGGTTTCGGCAGAGCTTCCAGACTAAGACAGATGAAGAAGAAAGGCTTGGCGATCTACTTCTGAAATCAAGCATTGAAAAACCTCTGGGTCACAATAGGCTGTTGTCTGAAACAGTGCTGGAAGAGGAGCCCGAGGGTGGAGGGTACTCGAAATCGCAGTGGCTGCAACCATGGACTCCAGCAGTCCAACGATCATGAAGACGGGAGCGGGCAGTGCTTCGTCCTATTATAAGTGCGGCTGCCGTGAGTCGCAGCTGACTCAACAGCGACTAACAACACGTTCTTCTAGTGAGTGGAAGGCAGGGATGCTGCTAAACATCCTGCAATGCACAGCGAAGCCCCAACAACAGAGAAAGATCTTGCCCCAGAAACCCTGGCATAGACTGAAGATGATTTTATCCGGTTCAGGTCGCCATGAATGAGACACGTCTTATGTCATGCTGAGCGTGCAGTCTGATCAGGGCCAGATTAGCCAGTCAGCAAGGTATGCACAGGCCCACTGGCGCCCCCCCAACCTGCAGTGCACCGTTTCGCCTGTCCCCCGCCACGTCAAAGCTGTGGTGAAACCCACGTGGAATTCTCACCACAGATTAGCAAGTAAATCCAACTGAGCCCGTGCGCACCTTGCTCAATGCAAGCCGGTGCATACCGAGTTTACTGGATAATCCACCCCTGAGTCTGGTCTCAGGGCAGACACACGGACACACATCTCCAACAGAATGCAGGCATGCTCTCTAATACAGGGGGCTCTGGAAGCACAGCAGGGTGTGCTTGACACAGTCAGGGCCTGGGGACGCAGGACTGCGTTGGAAGATGGGTAAGATTTGGCAGAGCTGAGGCGATGCTCCTTAGAAGCAGGAATGGTGAAACTTTGGCTCGCTTACTTTGTGCAGGTCATCAGGAAAGACCAGCTCCTGGAAAAGGACAGCACAGTTGGTAAAGTGGAAGGTCAGCGAAAACAGGGAACCCTCCGCGACATGGACTGACACAGTGGCTGCAACAATGGGCTCACACAGTGAGGAGGGTGCAGGACTGGGCGGTGTGTTGATCTGTTGTATGTGGGGTCGCTCTGAGTCAGCATTGACTTGACGGCAACAACAGCAACAGACAATAAAGAGAGCAGGGAGGGCAGCAGAGGTGTGTCATCTCCAAGCAGCTCTGGAGTCCCAGGTGTAAAGAAGGGAAGGCAGAGGGGAGCTCCTGCTGGGCCTGGAATACCTCGCTTGGGCTTTACTGATGGTGCTGACCTTGAGGGTCTTGAGTCCGGAGGTGTCACCCTGGTGCCTGAATGGAGAATTAACACAGGGGGAAGGTGCAGAGAGAAGGAAACCAGGCCTGAGGCTATTCCAGGGGACCAGTGGAAGGTGGGAGAGACCGAGTCAGCAGAAATAGGAAGTAAAATCTTGGTGAATGATGAGATGTGGGAAGTGAAGGAAAGGAAGGTTCTAGAACCACCTCCAGAGCTCTGCTTGGAAGACTGGAAGCTCCCTCTGGAGGACCCTCGAACTTCTGGCCTCTAGCCCCTTGACCCCCCTCCCTCCAGTTGCCTTTCTCCCTCCTCCTTGGTCACCTGCATATGGTCACACCTTGTCATGGCCAGAACTCCTGATCAGCACTCTTGATGCACCCAAACCCCAGTCCTTCATGCACCACCTCTTTCCCACCATCCATTGGTTTTCTCCACTTGCACTTAAGGTTATGTATCAACTTGGCTAGGCCATGATTCTCAGTGGTTTGGCAAGATATTATGTGTCTTAGGCTGGGTTCTCTAGAGAACCAAAACCAGTAAAGTGTATAAATATATGGAGATGGATTTATATAAAGGAAATGGCTCACGCAGCTGTAGAGACTGGAATGTCCCAAGTCCATGGGTCAGGATAGAGGCTTCTCATAATTCACGTAGCCACAGGAGCTGACGAACCCAAGATCAACGGGTCAGAAAGCAGGGCTGTTGCTCATAGGCTGTGAAGATTGATGAATCCCAAGATCAGAAGGCAAGACGACAGGTAAGCTGCTAGCTCAAGTCCCAAGAACCGGAGGTCAGATAAACAGGGGCCAGCTGCAGGATCCAGAGACAGCAAAAGCCACGAGACTTAACAGAATGTCTACTTATATTCCATGCAGGTCACATGCCCAAGGAAATGCTCTTTCAACTGATTGGCTACTTACAGAAGATCCCATCATGGAGGTGATCACAACATCATATGACAGCCAAACTACTTGGCCCAGCCAAGTTGACACACAGTCTTAACCATCACATTATGTAATCATCCTCCATTTTGTGATCTGATGTGAGCAGCCAGTCAGTTGAAACACCAGTCAGCTTCCTTGGGGATGTGGCCTGCATCCTATATATATGGATGTTCTGGCAAAGCTCTCTCCGGATCCTAAATCTGACTGGTCATCCTCTGACCTCCAGTTCTTGGGATGAGAGCCAGCAGCCTTCTGCCTGACCTGTCAGTTTTGGGTTCTACAGCCTCTGCAACCATGTGAGTCAGAAGAAGCCTCCAGCCTGATGCCTGACCCACAGATTTGGGACTTCCCAGCCTCCACAACTGTGTGAGCCATTTTCTTGAGATAAATCTCTCTCTCTCTCTCTCTCTCTATATATATATATACACATATATATTTACATATGTATATGTGTGTGTGTATATGTAGTCCTCTGGTTTTGCTCCTCTAGAGATCCTTGATGCAGTAACAAACATCATCACCCTGATACCCCTCCACCCTTCCACCTCCCTCCTTTCACAATGAATGCTATCACACCCTCCCTCCTTACATGGATCTCCCTGCACTCTTTCCTAGAGCTGCCTGTGGATCACAGCTATCTCAACATAAAAAAGTTTAATTTAAAAAAAGACACACCCTGACCCTGGATGATCCCAACCATCTGGCATGTCTGCAGGTGGACAACCAAAGTTATAGGACAGAACAAGCTGACTCATGATCACAAAACTTGCATGGAACCTGTCACATTCATACTTCCTCCCCTCTCGCTCATCCTTTCATCTTCATTATTGATGCTCAGGTGTGGGAGCCACATGGAAGCTGGAGCCCTTGAATATGCTGAGGTCTCTAGACAATTTTAACATGTGCGCTAGAGGAAGCTGCAGCCCACTCACCTTCAATGGACCCCAATCTGTCTTCTGGCTCCACCATCAAATGAAACTGCTCTTGACAAGGTCACCAATGACTTCCTGTTGTCAAATCCAAAGAATGTGAGTGAGATATTACTTGACCTCTGTTATGAATTGAATTGTGTCACCAAAAGGTATGTTGAAGTCCTAACCCCTATGCCTGTGAACATGACCTTGTCTGACATAGGGTCTTTGAAGATATTATCAGGTAACTTCACATGAGGTCATATTTGAGTAGAGTGGGTCCTAATCCTATATGAGTGATGTCCTTATAAAAGAGGAGAATTGGACTGAGTCTTTCAGGTAGCTAAGTACACCCAGGTGGGAACCCTTAGTGAAGCTGTGGGCACGGGGTGAGATGAAGCCCCCTACAGGGCACTGAGACAATTTGCATTGTCAATCCATTATCAAATACTATTGAGAACCTCCTCCCTATCAGCCATCATGGTAGGTGCTGGGAACAGGTGGTGACCAACACAAACATGGCCACTGCCGTAGATACCTCTTGGCTACAGAAAGTGGACCATGCCTCGGCAGCAAAGACTGTCCTTCCTGGTAAAATCCTTTCTCCTCCATCTTAGCTGGGCATAGAGCTTCTCAGAGAGAAATTCTATTTCTCAGCCTCACTTGCAGTTTGGTTTGTCCTGGACTAAGTTTTAACAACAGGATGTGAGCAGAGGGAGGGAGCCACTTCCAGGTCATAACCCTAGGAAGGAATGTACATAAACTTCTAGCTCTTTTCCCTTCCTTAAAATGACTAGACCTGAAGTAGCCATATCTGAATGGAAGCTTTGTGTTGAGTTTGGCAGAGCCAGGAGCCAGCCCAACATTGACAGAACACCCTAGTCTATTCCTCTCTGAACTGTTACAGGAGAGAGAACATCTATCTTTTTAAGTCACCATGTTTTGGGTCCCTTTGTTATAGTTGTTGTTGTTGTTAGTTGCCATTGAGTTGGCTGTGATTCATGGCAACATTATGTTGTCTGTCCCTGCGCCATCTTCATGATCATTGGTATGTCTGAGTCCCTTGTTGTGGCAATTGTGTCAATCCATCTCCCTCGTTTTTGCTGACCCTCTACTTTACCAAACATGATGTTCTTCAGCGATTAATCTTTCTTGATAACATGTCCAAAGTGAGTTGAGGTCTCACCATCCTCACTTCCAGCGAACATTCTGGTTGTATTTCTTCTAAGACTCATTTGTTCATTCTTCTGGAAGTCCATGGTGTACTCAATATTCTTCACCAACATACATCCTTATATACAGACCATGGCTAGCTATAAATAGATACACCTGTGACTTCCAAAGAAAGCTTGACAATGAGCTACCCTTGACCTCTCATCCATACTACACCTTGTGCATCATATTTACCCCTCAATTTAGCTGATCTCATCAACTCAACCTCGGTTTTCATTGTCATCTCCTTTCTCTTTCCATTTGCAGATAATCCAAAATGTCCCTTCCAAGATTTTCCCTTCTTTTCCTCTCAACCACAATATTCTCTTTTATTTTCCTCCAATCTAGCTTTAAAGTTCAAAATGCTTTCTGGAATACAAGCCTGCCACTTCACCATTCTTCTTCTCTTTTCAATAGAGACACAATTGAATATGACCCTCATCATAAGTAAACCATGTTCCCCAAACATCCATCTACATCTGCTCTTGTGTCTTTTGCTTTGATATACAGCCCCCTCTGAAGTTAATGGACTTCTTCCAGTAATAGAATTCTAAGAAAATTAGATTTGCTAAGATGATGTTTTCGGTCTTTTTTTTTTTTTTTTTTTAATGTTGACATTAAAATACAGATTCCTTGTTAATTGATACTAATATGCCAAAACTTATCTTAATCAAAAGAACTAAAAGAAAAAGGCAAAAGAAATAGTGGCTCAGAGTGCTAATTAAATTCTATCTCACCTTAAGGAAACTCCATGGCAAGAATTTCCTCTTATTTAAGTTGGAATACCTGGAATGGAAATTTTAGACATCAAATACAGGTTGTTTCAGGGTTTTCATCATGATCTATTCCATTGTTCCTGAGCCTTTTTCTCCTGCAGATATCTGTTAAAAGTTCAAACAGGAGATCTATTGTACATTCCAGATCAAAATTAAAAATCACTGATACGTTTGTCCACAAATGCAAGCTAATCAGTCAGTTCCAAATTTCTTCTGCTCTAGAATGAAGGACAATGTGGAAACATTGGAATCATTCAACAATGACATACTTACCTTCTACAGGATCCATCTTTACTTGCAAAATTTCAGTGGTTCAGTGGACTATGGAGACAATAAAATATGGAAAAATCGTATTTCTTCTCCTGGCTCTGTCAGAGAACGAGTGTACGACCTTGAGAGAGATAAATCTCCTTTCCCTGACTTTGCTTCCTCATTTTCGAAGTCCTACTAATTTACTAATAAATTATCTAATTACTGAGTGTAAACACTGCTACTGTTTAGCATTCATTTCTGCAATCCGTCAGGACATTTTGAGATTCCTGCCTGAGCCATACAACTTAATGTAGTGTTTCTCCTCGCCCGTCGGCAGAGGCGAGGCAGAATGGTGAACACATGGGCAATGCAAATGAAATGCTATTTAATTTATCTTCAAGTGAATAAAAGGAAATGTAATTAAGCTTCCTAAAAGCCTTCCAAATAAACTTCCCTTAACGAAGGAGTGGAAAGGAGGGTGTAGCTAATCAAAGCAGTAAATCAGATTCCTTGGCACTTGGAGACGAGCAGATTAGAGTAGCCATCAGAGGATGAACTGGGGTGGAGGCCAAAGGGTAGAGACAAGAATAAGAGGCGGTGCTAGGGCTTGAGCTGTGTCTCTTAAAAAGACATGCTGAAGTCCTAACTCTAGTGCCTGTGAATGTGATTCTGTTTGGAAATAAGGTCTTTGAAGATGTTATAAGTTCAATTAACATGAGATCATACTGGAGTAGAGTGGGTCCTACCATCTGGAGGCACTAGTGGTTCCGTGGTAGAATTCTTGCTTTTCATGCGGGAGACTAGGGTTCGATTCCCAGCTAATGTACCTCATGCACAGTCACCACCCATCTGTCAGTGGAGGCTTGTGTGTTGCTATGATGCTAGATGGGTTTCAGCAGAGCTTCCAGACTAAGACAGACTAGGAAGAAAGGCCTGGAGATTTACTTCCAAAAATCAGCCAATGAAAACCCTATGGGTCATAAAGGTCTAGTCCACAACCATCATGGAGATGGTGCAGGACAAGACAGTATTTTGTTCCCATGTGTGGGGTCATCACAAGTTGGGGGCTGACTGGATGACAGCTAACAACAAGAACAATCCCATCTGAGTGGTGTCCTTATAAAAGGGAAGAAGATACACAGAGAGAGGGAAGATGGCCACGTGAAGCTGAATCTACGAGCCAAAGAATGCTAAGGATCGCAAGCCAGCACCAGAAGCTAGGAGAGAGACATGGAACAGATTCTCCCTCAGAAGGAATCAACATGGCCGACACCCTGATCTTAGACTCCTTGTCTCCAGAGCTGTGAACCCATCACTCCCAGGTTCCAAGAGGAAGACTGGAGGAAGGGGAAAAGAAGCAGTAGGTAGGCTTTCTCTTTCAAGACACTTCCTGAAGTCTGCACACATCGCGTCCACTCACGCCCATTGATTGGAACTTAGTCACACAGGCACACACACCTGTTTTGTTATGTTAGGTGCCGAAGAGGAGGTTCTGACTCACAGTGACCCTGTGTACAACAGAACGAAACACTACCCGGTCCTGTGCCATCCTCACAGTCATTATGCTTGAGCCCATTGTTGCAGCCACTATGTCAATCCATCTCATTGAGAGTCTTCCTCTTTTTCAGTGATCCTCTACTTTACCAAGCATGATGTCCTTCTCCAGGGACTGGTCCCTCCTGATAACATGCCCAAAGTATGTAAGATGCAGTCTTGCCATCCTTGCTTCTAAGAAGCATTCTGGTTGTACGTCTTCTAAGATAGATTCGTTGGTTCTTTTGGCAATAGTAATTCAATATTTTTTGCCAACACCACAATTCAAAGGTGTCAGTGGTTCTTCAGTCTTCCTTATTCATCGTCCAGCTTTCGCTTGCATATGAGGTGATTGAAAACACCATGGCTTGGGTCAGGCCCACCTTAGTCTTCAGGGCAACATCTTTGCTTTTTAACACTTTAAAGAGGTCTTTTGCAGCAGATTTGCCCAATGCAATGTGTCGTCTGATTTCCTGACTGCTGCTTCCACGGGTGTTGATTGTGGGTCCAAGTCAAATGAAATCTTTGACAACTTCAATCTATACTTGAGAGACTGGAAAATATAGTCTTCTCCCAGATTATGAACTCTAGACTGGCACGGGGGCTGAATTTCTGTGGAAGAAGGAGAAGCAAAATAGTGGGACAAAAAGAATTTCCTTCCATAACCAGACTATTCCAGAACACCTACCTAGGTTGATAGCCTATATAAAATTTTATGCACAAAGGTGTTTATTATGGAAATATTCATAATAGTAAAACATTGGAAACACACAGAATAGACAAAAATAGAGAAAGTATTAGGTCAACTCTGTTACATCAACTTAATAAAATAATATAGTATCACCAGAAAGTTTTGTCACAACAATTACATCATCGTTTCCAGGCTCAAATGGTGTCTGGCTTCCCCGACCTTCTCACTAAAATACCTGAAACCCCAAAACTCACAGCACTCGCTATGGATTGAATTGTGTCCCCCAAAAAGGTATGTTGACTTCCTAACCCCTGTATCTGTGAATGTTCTTCCTTTGGAAATAGGGTCTTTGAGATGTTGTCAGTTAATACGAGGTCATACTCATGTGGGAGTAAGGTGGACCCTAATCCCATAGGAGGCATGTCCTTATAAAAGAGGAGAAGAGACACAGAGAGAGAACAGAAGGAAGATACCCGTGTGAAGACGCATCTGTAAGCAAGGAACGCCAAGGATCGCCAGCCGCCACCAGAAGCTGGAGAGAGGCATGAAGAGTTCCTCTCTCAGAGCCTGTCTTAGTCTTCTAGTGCTGCTATAACATAAATACCACAAGTGGATGGCTTTAACAAAGAGAAATATTTTCTCTCACTGTCTAGGAGGCTAGAAGTCCAAATTCAGGGTGCCAGCTCCAGGGGAAGGCTTTCTCTCTCTGTCGGCTCTGGGGGAAGGTCCTTGTCATCAATTTTCTCTGGTTGAGGAGCTTTTCAGGGACAGGGACCCTGGGCCCAAAGGACGTGCTATGCTCCCAGTGCGTCTTTCTTGGTGGTATGAAGTCCCCATGTCTCTCTGTTCACTTTTCTCTTTTACGTCTCAAAAGAGATTGGCTTAAAACATAACCTAATCTTGTAGGATTTACAACACATAGGAAAATCACATCAGATGACAAAGTGGTGGACAATCATACAGTACTGGGAATCATGGCCCAGCCAAGTTTACAGATATTTTTAGAGGACACAATTTAACTCATGACATTCCATCCAAATGGAATCAACATGGCTAAGATCTTGATTCGGACTTCTAGCCTCCAGAACTGTGAGAAAATAGATTTCTGTTCTTTAAAGCCATCTGCTGAGTGGTATTTTGTTATGGCTACCCTAGGAAATTAAGACAGCATTGAAAACTGGGACGGAGAGACAAGTTGATTCCATAATCTAAGAGGAACTATCCCTGGTTAGCTAGCCCGAAGAGTCTGATTAGGACAAATTCACCAAGGCTTTAGTACAATGCAAACTCAAACTCTGCTCCATTTTAAAAAAAAAAAAAATCCCCCAAAATAAAAACAAAAGCAAGAGGCTCTTTTTATATCCCTTAAACATCTGTCCCAAGAGCCTAGACTAATTAGACTGTGCCCAGCCCCCGGCTGCCCTTCAAGCCCTGGTTGATGGCAGAGCTACTTTCCCACCAGCATTCCCAGGTTTTCCTGCTGCCGTCAACCTACAGCTGCACAGAGATGCAAAGCCCAGGAAGCAGATTGCAGGGAGTAAGGAGAAGGGGATCCCAGCAGACTCTTAGGGCTATCTGGTTGATGAGGCCTTGGGGGGACACTGATTTATATGTGGGCCAGAGAGCCCTGGTAGCAGTACAGGCTAAGAAATGTTAGCTTTTCATGTACTGCATCTGCCATCTGTCTGTCAGACGGCCATACTGTGATAGCTTGCATGTTATTGTGATGCTGGAGGCTTTGCCACCAGTATTTCAAATACCAGTAGGGTCACCTGTGGTGGACAGGTTTCAGTGGAGCTGTCAGACTAAGACAGTCTAGAAAGAAAGTCCTGGTGACCTACTTCAGCCAATAAAAACCTTATGGATCACAACAGAATGTTGTCCAATGTAGAGCTGGAAGATAAGCTCCCTAGGTTGGAAGACACTCAAAATACACAGTGGCTGTGACAATGTACTCAAGCATATCAACAATCATGAAGATGGTGCAGGACCGGATGGTGTTTCGTTGTGTTGTACGTGGGGTCTCCATGAGTCAGAGCAAGCTCAACAGCAGTTAACGACATTTAAAAAAAAAAAAAAATGACTTCAAGTCTGGAGAGACCTGTGAAGGATTAGATCTTGAAAAATCATCCACATTAGACAGATGAATGTCCCAGTCATCACTGGGTATCTTCAGTCGAAGCCAAGAAGGTCTGGCTCATTGGAAACACCCGTGAAGATC
>NW_004444008.1:1641676-1664026 GCF_000243295.1 Trichechus manatus latirostris | reverse complement strand
TTTAGGGTCATGGTTTCATGTTTAATTGGCCTAATAATATGTTTGGGTCTTCTGTTCTACTTCTTAGTTTGATGTATAGTACCTGGAATCTTAAAAGCCTGCAAGCAGCCATCTAAGGCATGACAATTGGTCTCTATTCACCTGGAGCAACAGAGGAAGAAGGAGAGTCAGGGATAGAAGGAGGAAATGGAAGGTGTGGCTAATTGTCTCCATGAAGAACTACCTCTTTACCATGAGACCAGAAGAACTGGAAGGTGCCTGGCTACCATTACTGAACATGTTGATCAAAGATTCTATAGAAGAATTCTGATCAAAAGGGGGAAAATGTAGAACAGAATTTAAAATTCTCATGGACTCAAGACTTTCTGGTGCCATGGAGACTAGAAGAACGCCTTAAACTATTGCCCTGAAATAATCTTTAAATGTTAAACCAAAAATATCCCCTGACATCTTCTTAAAACCAAACAAAGTTCTTGCTTAACTAGTAGAAAATGTCTGCCTTGAGCATTATGCTCTTTTAAGAACTACCTATATGGGATCAAAGTGAAAACAGCAATTGGAAAGATTAGATAGGAAACGTGATTGTTCATGTTATGTGTCAGCTTGGTTAGGCTATAAAACTCAGTGGTTTAGCAGACTGTGTGTATCACCTCCCATTTTGTGATCTGATGTGAGCAGCCAATCAGCTGGAAGACGCATTTCCTTGGGGATGTGACTTGCACCCATGATATAAAAAAATGTTCTGGCAAAGGTCACTCTTTCTTGGTCCTGGACTCTTCTCGTCATCCTCTGACCTCTTGTTGTTGGGGCATGAGAAGCCTCCAGCCTGCCACCTGACCTGCAGATCTTGGACTCATCAGCCCCCGCAGCCGCATGAGTCAAGAGAAGCCTCTAGCCTGCCGCCTGACCCATGGATTTGAGACTCACCAGCCTCTAAATTGCATGAGCCATTTCCTTGAAATAAATCTCTATATATTTATGTATACGCTTCACTAGTTTTGTTCCTCTAGAGAAGCCAGCCTAAGACAGAACCTTAGGGGGCAGTGAGTTTATCTTAATGATGGAGGAACAATTCATTAAGGGAGAGTGATAACGGCTGCACAGCTCAAAGAATGTAATCAATGTCATTGAATCGTACATATAGAAAAGGCTGAATTGGTGTATGTTTTGTTGTGTATGTTCTCAACAATAACAACAAAATAAATTTTTTTAAAGAAGAAAGAATGAAAAGACCAATAAAAAAGACATCCTGTTTGGTAAAGTAGAGGGCCAGTGAGAACAAGGGAAACCCTCAATGAGATGGATTGACACAATACTGCAACCATGGACTTGAGCACACTGATGATCATGAAGATGGCGCACGACCAGGCAACATTTTGTTCTGTTGTATGTAAGGTCTCCATGAGTCAGAGCTGACTTGATGGCAACTAACAACATCATCTGGTCATCCTACCTATAGTGATGCAAAGGTGGACGGACCTCTAGACTGAGGTGACAGCAAAGGTGGACGGACCTCTAGACTGAGGTGACAGCAGTAGATCCTTCCACCCTAAAGATGTGCCCCCCCCCAACCAGAGGCTGACCTGTGCAGGATTCAGATTGGCACCATAGGATGTGGGATCCTGCCCACCTCTCACCTAATGATTTGTAACCAATTGATGAAGCTGTTCTGAATCAGTTATTTCCCGAAGAGTTGTGAAATAACACCTTCTAATTCTATCATTCCCTTCTCACTTACCAGCTGCTGTTTTTCTGTAAAGTGCAGCTTTCTCTCAACAAAACGGTTCCTTCAGGAGAGGCAAGAAAAGTGCTCACTTTTCTCCTTTTCCTAATTTTCAAGTAAGGGCTTTCTCTTTTATGAATATTGTTAGAGACTCGTGGGTTTTCACAGACTGAACATGTAGAAATCAACTGAAACAATTTTTATGCTCAAATTGCTAGGACTTTTGCCAATGCAGCACCTTCATGCTTGCTTCTAACACCTTTTGTTCATTATCTGACCAAGCTCCTTGCTTTCTGGCACAACAAGCTATTTTAGGCTCAACTCCTGTACCAGACCTGAAGTCAGCCATCTCTCCAAGGAGCCCTGATTCCTTCTCCGGGCGAGCGGTTGTTCTCGTTATTGGTGTTAGGTGTCGTTGAGTAGGTTCTGACTCACAGAGACCCCATGTACAACAGAACAAAACACTGCCCAGTCCTGAGCCATCCTCACAATCATTGCTACATTTGAGGCCATTGTTGCAGCTACTGTGTCAATCCATCACGTTGAGGGTCTTCCTCTTTTTCCCTGATCCTCTACTTTACCAAACATGATGGTTGTTAGGGGTCCTCACTGTTTCCAGAAAATTCCAGTGATCAGAAAGAGAAAACATAATTTTTTAATTATAAATTTATAATTTTGATGGATTTATAAATTATGAACTTAATTTTATCATTACAGTGTTCTTAGCTTTATCCTACACTACATAAAATAATTAAAAATAAAGATACTAGTACTATTACTAATAATAAAATCACCAAACTAAGTTTACGATTTTTGTAGTTCTTTTTATCGTTAGAGTATGTTAAAGTAAATATTTTCAGTCATCGCACTGTGTTGTTGTTAGGCGCTGTCGAGTCCGTTCCAACTCAGAGCCACCCTACGTACAACAGAACGACATGTTGCCCTGGCCTGTGCTGTCCTCAAAATCACTGATGTGTTTGAGCCGGTTGTTGTACCACTGAGTCAATCCACAGTACTGTGACTTGAAATAAATCCTTTCTCTGTTTTATTATGGTCTTAGTCTCCTAGGGCTGCCATGACAAAATATCACAAAGTGAGTGGCTTTAAAGAAGAGAAATGTATTGTCTGCAGTTCTAGAGGCTACAAGTCTGAAATCAGAATGTCAGCTGTGTTGATTCCTTCTGAGACTCTGAGGGAGACTTTGCTCCAGGTCTCGCTCCTAGTTCTCGTGACTGCCAGTCATCCTTGGCATTCCTTGGTTTGTAGGTACATCTGCCTCCGTCATCCCATGGTGCCCTTCCTTGTCTGTGTCTATTCTGTTCCTTTATAAGGACACCGCTCAGAGTGGTTAGGACCCACCCTACTCCAGTGTGACCTCATGTTAATTTAACTGATAACCTCTTCAAAGACCCTATTCCAAACAAGATCATGTTCACAGGTACAGGGGTTAGGACTTCAACACATCTTTTAGGAGGACACAATTCAATCCATAACAGTTTCCACTTTGATATGCAGTTATATCTGTTACGATGTGCTTTCAAATTTACTAATACCTACAGGATTCAGAAGTTGAAACAATGTAAAAAGAAACACAGAAATGTCTCAACTGGTGACTCTTCTATTGGTTTCTTATTTATTTTCCCATTGTTTCTTTTTATAAATATGTACATAAAAGAAATAAGACTATCTCTCATTTTCTCTCCCTAAAAATCAGCACACTTAAATACACTAGTCAGTTAAGTTTTTACTTAACAATATGTAGGAGATATCTGTATATCTCTCTTATAGCTCTACAAGATACATTTTTATAGCTACACATCAATTTGCTTTTTTCCCCGGTGATCATGTTCTACTTTCCACCTTAAAAAAACTTTTTTAAAAAAGAAAATGATGGACACCTTTTAGCCCTAACCTTGCTTGTCCTCTCAGTGGCTGTTGGCATTTGTTGGTCATGGCTCCTTTTGGAAACACTCTTGTTTAATTTCCATGGAACAACCACAGCCCTTGTTTTCCTGTTGCCTGATTCTCAGGCTCCTTTGAAGAGTCCTCGCCCTCTCAGCCTCCCCAGTGTTAGCATCCTTACGGCTCCCTCCCGATCCTGCCACACTTCTCACTCCGCACACCCTCCCTGGACAACTCAATCCACTCCCCTAGTTTCGATTTCCATCTATATGTTAAAACCAAAAAACCCGTTGCCGTCAAGTCAATTCCAACTCATAGCAACCCCATAGAATGGAGTAAAACTGCCCCATAAGGTTTCCAAGGAGCGGCTGGTAGATTCAAACTGCCAACCTCTTGGTTAGCAGAGCTGAACTCTTAACCATTGTGCCACCAGGGCCCCATCTATATGCTGACAACTCCCAAATATACAACTTCACCCAGAACCTAACTCCTAAGCTCCAGAAACAATACCTACCTGCTCCAGGGTGACCCCACTTGATGCACCTCCTTCGTCATCGTCCCCCTTCCCCACACACAGGGACCTTGCTCTCCTCCAATCTCTTAGGTGTTAGGAAGGGCACCGACCTGTTATGAATTGAATTGTGTGCCCCAAAATATGTATTGACTATATATGCCCCTGTCCCTGTGGAAGGAGTCCCTGGGTGGCACAGTTAAGCCATTGGCTGCTAACCAAAAGGTTGGTGGTTCAAGTCTGCCCAGAGGTGTCTCAGAAGAAAGTCCTGGCAGTCTGCTTCTGAAAAATCAGCCATTAAAAACCCTAAGGTGCGAAGTTTTACTCTGATGCAGATGGGATCACCATGAGTCAGAATTGACGGCACCTGGCTTGCTGGGTTGCTGTTTGTTTCTGTTGTTGGTACCTGTGAATGGGATCCTGTTTGGAAACAGGGTTCTTTTGTTCTGTTAATGAAGCCACATCACAGGAGGCTGGGTCCTAAATGTAATCACTTCTGGGTTATATAAAGAGCAGATTAGACACAGAGACACACCTGGGGGAAGACAGGGGCCATGTGAGGATCGTCTACAAGCCGAGGAACCAGGGAACGCCCAGGGCTATGGACAAGGAAGGAATCCACAGGACTGAGACCCAGATTTGTACTTCTGGTCTCCAGAACTGTGAGACAACAAATTTCTCTTCTTTGATGCCTCTCACTTGTGGTATTTGTGTTACAGCAGCACTAAGTAACTAAGACACACCTGATGGCCCAGCGGACTTCCCTTCTGCCCTCTCCGTCTCTCTTACCTGCCCCACAGCTCACCAATCCCAAATGCTCTCAGTTCTACTGCTGCATAGATTCCAGTCCATCCTCTCTCTCCATATCCTGGGTCCGGGAGCAGCAGCCTCTTCTCTTGCCTGGCTCTCTGCTTCCAGCTCACACCCTCTCTGACTCATTGTCCAGGCTGTCCTCAGAACAACCATCTAAAACATAAATTTAATCTCAACAGGACTCTGATTAAAAGCCATCTACTTTTTCTCATTCTCCCGATAAAGTCCAAACTTCATTCATTTATTTTACCTACTTATACACCTTGCATAATATAGCCCTTCACCAGTCCCTTCTACTAAATACAACTCTATGAACACTCTTTTCAGTTCTAGAATTCAAGATATTTTCTAGTGCCTTTCTGTTTTTGCCCTGGTGGTGAAGTGCTTAAGAGCTATGGCTGCTAACCAAAACGGTCAGCCGTTCAAACCCACCAGCCGCTCCTTGCAAACACTATGGGGCAGTTTTACTCTGTCCTGCAGGGTTGCTATGAGTCAGAATCAACTCAATGGCACCAGGTTTGCTTTTGTTGTTTTTATAGTTTTATATTTTTGCAAACAGCCCTGGTGGCACAGTGGTTAAGTGCTTGGCTGCTAATAGAAAAGTCAGGGGTTAGAACCCATCAGCCACTCTGAGGGAGAAAAATGTAGCAGTCTACTTCCTTAAAGATTAAAGCATTGGAAAACCAATGGGGCATTTTTATTCAGTCCTATAGGATCACTATGAGTCACAATAGACTCAACAGAAATGGGTTATATTTTTGCAAAGCTGTTTTCTCTCCCTGGAAGCCCGTTCTCTGCCCCACCACTTCTATCAAGTGTTTCATCCCTTAGGTCTCACCTTAATTATGACACCTGGGGCCTCAGAGTCACCATAGTATGAGTTCAACATACAATGTTTCCAAAGCACGAAGTACCTGCCTGGCATGAACCAGCAGAAGCTGTAGCCATCAAGTTGACTCCAACTCATAGCAATTCCATGTGTGCCAGCGTAGAACAGTGCTCCGCAGCGTTTTTAAGGCTGTGACCTTCTGGAAGCGGATCACTGGCCTTTCTTCCAAGGTGCCTCCGGATAGCTTTGAAACCTCTTGGTTAGTAGCCGAGCACACAACCGTTCGTGCTACCCAGGGCCCTGTCCTGGTAGGAAGTAGGCTGTTAATAAATGTCAGCTATTATTATGTTTCAGGTAGTCCACGAATAACAAAGTAATCTCCAAACTGAATTCATTTGTGAGATCGACTTCTTGGCATTTGATTTAATTCCTATCCCTGTTCCTCTGTCTTTGAAATTAAAAATGTGTGATTTTGTAATGGGTGAGTCCTGTGGAGCTAAGTGGGTGATAACTCACTCTTGAGTTGGATTCTGGGCCATTGTAGCAGCTGTCATTCTTAGTTAAAGGTGTAAATTATGCTTTTAGCATATGCTCATATTCCAAAAGTGCTGTACCTCAAAGAGATGATGTCCCAACTTTGAAACATCGCCCCTTAATAACAACAAAACCACAAAGCAAGGTGTAGCTTTCAATTTTACTTAGGCGAGTGAAGAGCCGTCTCATTGTGTCTATTTGGTGTCTGAACCCTCCTCCACAGGCGCAGTCACGCGAGGCTGGGTCACAGCGAGCGCGACGTCCCAGGTGCAGAGGAAATGTGCTTCTGCCCAGCGCAAGTGATCATTAGCTGTGCCAAGAACTTGAAATCCAGGGATTTATGTTGGGAGGGAAACCAGCTAATGCAACGCTGATAGGCAGAGAAACTACTGCGAAGTAATGACTGCTTTGCCAGAGGCCAACATTTCTGCAAAAGCTGAATTAAAAACGTGGGATAATCAGAGGCATTAAAATTTTAGCCTCATTAGCTCTTGTTTTATTAATCCATAGGTCTAACAATTCTTAGTAAAAGCACAAAAAGACCAAATCTTCACCAGGCCATGGCAAGTAGGTCTTATAGAGCAGAAGAGAGGTGATAGTCACAGAGGTAGGACGGTCAGGAGACACCCTGGCCATGCCTCAGAGAAGAGCTAGAATGTATATGAGGCTTTACCCTGTCTTTGCAACCACAAAACCATCTTAATGTCTAAATCTCCTCTTGAGTACAAAACTAATTGCACTGTAATTGTTAGAGTTATAATCCAGAGAGATCTCTTTTTCTGCTTTGCACTGCAATGGAGAACAATGGTCACTACTAATTTCTGCCTCAGTGCCCCTGCTGGGCAGGCAGGAACCTGGTCTGCTGAACCCCAGCAGAGGGCTCAAGCCTTGGGCCCAGGCACAGCATGGAACTGTCTCTTCATCTCTGGAATGTTCTGTCACGGCTATTCCAATCAACCCAGACAGTCTAATCAAGATATTCCTTCAGAGAGCTGGATAGAGAGGTAGAGTTAAAAACCAGAAATTGTACACCTCCAGAAGAAAAAGAGTTTCAAGGAGAGGGATACAGAGATAGGGAGGATGACCTGGGCAACAGGACTGAGGCCACGAGAGCTTTTGTGTGGACCACCTACAGCTTTGGCTATGGAGGGAAGTAGTGGGTAAGGGCACTAGGCCTGCCCAACGAGGCACTAAAGAAAGACAGACAAGAAATAGATAGATAGGAAGGTAGGTAGATACACAGACAGACAGATAAACAGATGGTGGGGTTGGGTGGGTTGATGGATGATGGATGGACGGATGGATGGATGGATGGATGGGTAGATAGGTAGGTAAATAGATAGACAGACAGATGGTGGGGTTGGGTGGGTTGATGGATGATGGATGGATGGATGATGGATGGATGGATGGATGGGTGGATGGATGGATGGATGATAGATGGATGGATGGATGGATGGATGGGTAGATAGGTAGGTAGATAGATAGACAGACAGATAGATGGTGGGGTTGGGTGGGTTGATGGATGATGGATGGATGGATGATGGATGGATGGATGGGTAGATAGGTAGGTAGATAGATAGACAGAGAGATAGATGGTGGGGTTGGGTGGGTTGATGGATGATGGATGGATGGACGACGGACAGATGGATGGATGGATGGGTGGGTAGATAGGTAGGTAGATAGATAGACAGACAGACAGATGGTGGGGTTGGGTGGGTTGATGGATGATGGATGGATGGATGGATAGATGGATTGATGATAGATGGATGGTGGATGGATGGGTAGATAGGTAGGTAGGTAGATTGATAGACAGACAGACAGATAGACAGACGATACAGATAGACAGATGTATAGGTATCAAACTATGTGCACTGGAAGGGATCTTGAGACACCCAGCTGATCTCAAAGTTAAGAATCATTTCTCTGGTACCCCGACTAGCAGGACACTCACTCTGAGACCTCTCTCCTCCTTCTTCTCCAAAAGAATATTTTCGTGGTCGTCGTGACCATCTGCTGTGACGTCATTTAACAGAGGTGAACCCGGCTGTGAGGCAGTGGTGGTTCAGCGGTAGAACTCTCACCTCCCGTCTGGGAGACCCAGGCTCAATTCTCAGCGAATGCAGCTCACGCTCAGCCACCACCCGTCTGTCAGTGGAGACTTGCACGTTGCTATGATGCTAAAGAGGTTTCAGTGGAGCTTCCAACTAAGACAGACTAGGAAGAGAGGATTAGAGATCTACTTCCAAAGCCCAGCCAGTGAAAACCCTACGGCTTACAATGGTCCAATCCTCAACTGATCATGGGGTTGGCACAGGACCCAGCTGTGTTTCATTCCCTCATGCACGGGGTCACCATGAGCTGGGGCCATACTGACGGCAACTAAAAGCAACAACAACAGTCAAAGAGGTAGGGAAGCAAAGGGACTCACGAAGCTGTGGCATTTTCTTTCATGAGGCTTTGCTCACTCAGGGGCTTTAGCTCGACCTACACAGGTGGGTCCCTTTCCTACACAGATGGGTCCATTTCCGACACAGGTGGATCACTTTCCGACACAGGTGGGTTCCTTTCCTACACAGGTGGGTCTCTTTCCTACACAAGTGGATTTCTTTCCTACACAGGTGGGTCCCTTTCCTGCACAGGTGGATCACTTTCCTACAGAGGTAGATCCCTTTCCTATACAGGTGAGTCTCTTTCCTACACAGGTGGATCTCTTTCCTACATAGGTGGATCTCTTTGAATCATCTCACATCTGCATGTCTTTGGAAAAATATAAGTTGGTCTGCTAGTTGGTCAAAACCACTAAGACGTCAGCAAATAAATGGGCAAAGGACATGAAGAGACATTTACAAAAAGATGAAAGAAGCCTCACTAACAAGCATATGGAGAAATGTTAGACTCTGTGTGTGCGTGAGAGAGAGAGAGAGAGGTTGAAGCAAGTTGCAGTTCTCTCTATCGAAGCAGCAAAAGGAAAACCTTTAATTGTAATATAATTGCTGGGAGGACCCCAGTGAGACAAAAAACATGTTGCTGTTGGGAATGTAAATTGGTAGACAACTTCAGAGGGAATTTGACAATATTTTCAACAACATCAAACATGGTAATTTCTTTGATCGAGGACCTTCTGGAATAGTACTCTAGTGTGGAGAGTGAGTGAAAATATAGAGCCAAGTGTTATGTACAACAGTGTTTCCACAGGGTTACGACTAGTAGCAAAAAATCATACAGTTACATAAACTGTGGTATAATCTTACAATAGAATATCATGGAGCCACAAAAATGTTTAGAAAGAAATTTGATATCGTTTAGAAGTGCTCTTTTTGGTGAAAATTAAAGATCACAGGATACAGAATTGTATACGCAACATTATTGAGTTTTTTATTTTTAGATAGAAAAAAATGTTAAATGAAAATCCAATGAAAGATCAAGGTGGTTGAGTTTGAGTGATGTGATTATGCTTGCTTTCTGTGTGTGAATTTTTGGGTGATTTTATAAGTCTCTCCAATGAGCATATTTCATTTTTTTTAATCTTAACAAAGATATTAGATTTAAAGAAAAGCTAGGTTTCTTGCTATATTCATTTTTTCAGGTTACTATATTATCTTAAAATTCCTATCAACCCCTTGTCTTTTCCTTTCCAAGACCAAATAATCCTTACTTTTTTAACCTATTTCTTCATAGATCTTACCTACCAATTCTTTAAGTGTATTTATTACTCTTCTCTGAAAAAAGTCTCTAGTTCCTTCTTCAAGAACTTTCCAAGGAAAACTGTGACGTCTTAGAGATCTCACAGAAGCACTAAGTTGTTAGGAAATGCTTAGGTATTCCAGTTTAGGAGTCCCTGGAGATGCAAACGGTCAAGCACTCAGCTACTCACTGAAAGGTTGCCAGTTAGATCCCACCCAGAGGTGCCTCAAAGGAAAGGCCTGGTGATCTACTTCCAGAAGGTCAGCCACTGAAAACCCTATGAAGCACAGTTCTAATCTGACACGTGTGGGGTTGCCATGAGTCGAAGCCAACTCAATGCCAACTAGTATTCCAGTTTAACTTCTGCAAAAAAACTCACTGCCGTCGAGTTGATTCTGACTCATAGTGACCCTATAGGACAGAGTAGAATTGCCCCACAGGGTTTCCAAAGAGCAGCTTGTGGATTTGAACTGCCCACCTTTTGGTTTGTAGCCCAGCTCTTAACAACTGCACCACCAGGCTCCAGTTTAACTTAGGCATTCCTAAAACTATAAACAATGTTAAGAAGGTGGCCCCGGCAGTATCACAGTCAGTGGGTACCATGGTCAGGTTTCACTGACTCTCACGCATAACCAGTCAGGAGTCCATCTCTCTCTGCCTTGCTGTCTCTCTGATTCGCAGCCCACTCAGAGTCTCCTTCTCATAGTTGACTTATTTGTTAAACCTGAGGTAAATGAAAATACACATATGCTGACATCCTTGTGTTTCCCCAGTTCTCAATAAAACAAATGAGCAGAATTTTCCTTCCTTCCGTTCCAGCCAGGCCCGTGCCTCCTTAGCCACTCTCGGGAAGGAGCAGAGAGGGGTCTGGCTGAGTCCCGGCGGCAGGTCATCAAGGGGACCCTGTGCTCGTCCTGAAGCGTGGTCTTAGGTTCGTGACTGGAAATAGGTGTTATTAGTGTTTGGAGACTTTGCTCAGATAATGAATCCTGAACTGGAAAAAACAGGGGAGGAACCATCTTTAGGAAGTAGGAGGCAGAGCCATTCTGCCCACCTCCACCTGCAGCCACACTCCTCCCTGTAGCTTCCCACGCTGGGGGCAGCTCTGCTCTCAGCCCAGGCTGCGTGAGACCCCCTCCCAAGGGTGGGTTGGAGCAGAGGAGGAAGCCAGCCATCAGAATTCAAAGGGTTCCCCTCCTGGGACGCCTGGTCTACGTGCAAACTCAGAGCACAGTGAACACAGGGAGGGTGAGATGCCAGCAAAGCTGAGACTCCATGCAGTTCGGCAGTCTCTGAAGAAAGGTCAGCTAAAAGGAAAGGGAAAAAAGTAAAGAACAAGAGACCACAAGCCAAAATGCCAACATGAGAACTGAATGGCTTTAAAAGTCTATGTTTTGCAAACGCCTTGTTGGTTCCTTCTTTGTCAACATTGCTGCTCAGAGTATCCTCTGTTTTACCAGATTCTTCTTTATAAGTAGTGAAAAGACACACTTACAGCAAAACGACAAAGAAGTTATATTAAAAAAGCAAGCGTGGGCTTGTGTTCATGGGTGAATGTAAACCAGAAGACAACGGGGTGGTGATTCACATCAGTAGAGGAAATAGCACGGGGCGCGCCGAAGGGGCCAGAAGAGGAGGAACCGATGTCGGTGAAAGACGGAAAAATTCTGGATGGTGCAAAAGAAAAGTCATTCTGACAAACAGCCAAAACTGGTTAAAGGTTGTTTCACCTACTGCTGTGAATACAGCTAGACAGGGGTATGGCCGTGCACACAGATAGACACGGATGTGGTACAAACATACACGCACATACAAACACAAATACAGAACAACACTCACCATCGAGTCAGTGCCAATCACGGCAACCCCGTGTGTGTCAGAGTAGAACTGTGTTCCGTGGGGTTTTCAACGACTGTGACCTTTCAGAAGTAGATGTCCAAGACTTTCTTCCTTGGTGCCTCTGGGCTGACTCAAACTTTGACCTTTTGATTAGTAGCCGAGTGCTTAACTGTTTGTGCCACCCCTAAACCAAACCCATTGCCATAGCGACCCTGTAGGACAGAATAGAACTGCCCCATAGGGTTTCCAAGGCTGAAATCTTTACGGAAACAGACGGCCACATCTTTCTCACGTGGACCAGCTAGTGAATTCAAACCGCCGACCTTTCAGTTAGCAGCTGAGCACTTAACCACTGTGCCACCAGGGCTCCTTGGAGCCCCCCAGGACCCCCTAAGCATACACATAACTGAACCATATGAACTGCTGCTTTCATAGGACAGAAAAGGTTTGATACTGGGTTTAACCAAAGAGATTGATTCATAAGATGTACGTACTTCATGGGAGAGTGAGAGCTGAGCGCCTTCAAACCAGTCCTTCATTGTAGCTCTGAACATTGCCGTTAAAAAGACACCTTCTGCCATCAGGGATTTGGCACCCCGAGGGAGTAACACAGGAAAGCGGGGCATCTTCAGAGAGCAATGCCTGTCTGGGGGGACCCCGTGGGGGGGCTGCTCTGCTCAGTATACAGAGAGCTCCTGCTCCTTGTTGTTGTTGGGTGCCGTCGGGTCGGCTCCAACTCCGAGAGACCCTACGTACAACAGAATGGTCCTATGTACAGCAGAACCCTATGAACACTGCCCAGTCCTGCGCCATCCTCACAATCGTTGTTATGTTTGAGCCCATTGTTGCAGCCATTATGTCAATCCATCTTGTTGAGGGTCTTCCTCTTTTTCGCTGACCTTCTACTTTACCAAGCATGATGCCCTTCTCCAGGGACTGGCCCCTCCTGATAACATGTCCAAGGAACGTGAGAGGAAGTCTCGCCATCCTGGCTGCCAAGGAGCACTCTGGCTGTACTTCCTTGACCCTCCCTTCATCCCCAGCATGTCCACTCTGCAGACCCCACGGCCGGAGCCCCCAGATCCCTGAGGGGCATGATCTTCCTCCTGCTTGGAGAAGGAGAACCGAGCAGAGCTCGGCCAGGTCAGGAGAACCGAGCATGGGCGCAGCAGCCAGGAGGCCAGGGTTCCAGGCCACCAGTGCTGCCTCCCGGCGCTCACCGACCTTGCTGTGTTTCCACTTCCTCCTGGGCACAGGGAGCCCGAGGGCCCTTTCTCAGAGGGCTAGTGAGTGCTGGTCAGGTCACACATGCAAAGCACTCAGAGCGAACAGCGCTGCCACATGGAGAATCCACAGCGTTAGCTCTCTTATGATCCGTCTTCTGTGTGGGTGTGCGCCGTTCCAGAGAAGAAACGCTGCTCACCCATAACAGCTACAAAAATACACCCCCAGTAAGGAGGTATTTATGCTATTGTGTTCGCACCTGTTGATAAGAGTTGGTAGAATGAGAAAATATTTTAAAGAACAAACACAGCAAAGCAACCACAGCATAGGCTCAGAGCTGTCTAGTTTTCAGACGTCCCGGGGGAGGCAGGCGTTGCCGCTCTCTCCTCGCTATATAAAGGCAACTTGCAACATTGATCTGCGGTGCTGGGTGCTCTGACAGCTTCATCTCCGTAAATGTTATTAGTGTAGTTTTTTGAAATCCACAAACCCAGGCTCGTCTTTCTCGGCCGGGCACTCAGAGCGTTCTTATGGGGCTTAGCACTTCTCCCGTCAATAGAAATTCAATTTGCTGCGCAAGTTAAGACACCGTAAACATCTCTCGCCCTTGGTTTACTGCTGTTTTCACAATCATAAAGCCAGCCTCATGTTTAAACGCGAGAAAGCACTTAACGTTTCGTCCTGGAAGATTAAGGCTCTTGCGTGATGCCTAAGGCGTCCAGCAACAGGTTACAAATGGATCGTCCTCTGGCTCCTGGGGGCACTGTGGCAGCTCAGAGGAACACTGTCCCCAGCTTTCCAAGCCTCGTCAACGCCACGG
The DNA here is from genome assembly GCF_000243295.1 of Trichechus manatus latirostris. NCBI lineage: Eukaryota > Metazoa > Chordata > Mammalia > Sirenia > Trichechidae > Trichechus > Trichechus manatus. Next base: position 1,650,147 of record NW_004444008.1, on the reverse strand, counting down.
GAAAGTAAAAGTTTCCTTTTCCAAAGCAGTCACAAGCTGAGGGCAGGGCGCAGGGCAGCGTTAGGAACGGTGACGGGAGACATGAGTGTGCAAGTATTTGGGGTGCTCAGGTGTCTTCGAGTCTGGCCGCACAGAAATGATGAGCCGGGGGCCTCCCAGGAGCTTCCAGGAGAGCCTTGCATCCCCCTACTCATGCAAAGAAACCAGCAGACGGAGCACATTAGAAACGTCTCTCAACATCTGTTCTGCATTCATTCGGAGGCCACATGGCTTAGACCCATTTGTACAATCGCTGGCACCCCACACCCGTGGAAATGTTTCTCTTTTATGCCTCTGACTAAGAGAACACAGGCAAAAGAACGATTGCTTTGCAGTCCCCCATTCAACCTCTAACAGAGACAAATTAGAAAGAAAAGATTTCAGGGCTCTGTCCCAGCAGGATGCTGACACATGACTGGCATCACATAGCTGGTCACCCAACAACCAACGAGGCCTCGTGAAAAGAGAACTCTGCAGACGAGCACCCATGCTGACACCGTGGTGACGATGCCCTGGTGGGACGCCAACGAGACACAGGGAGAAAAGGGCTGGGCCCCAAGGCCGGGAGCCTGAGCCCAAACCTGCTCCACCCCTTTCTAGGGCTGTTGCGTTGGGCAAAAACCACTCTAAACCTCAGTTTCCTTGTTCTACAAAGAGGTTGGTGATACCAATGTCACAGGGTGTCACAATTATTATGTAAGAGAAGTCATACAGCACAACTGGAATGATTTCATCAGCACATTCAAGTGAGTTCTCTGGGAGCTCTTTGCTGTTTCAACATTTAATAAACTCTATTATCATTGTGCGTCTGACCCAAGCCATGGTGTTTTCAATCACCTCATATGCACATGAAAGCTGGGCCATGAATAAGGAAGATGGAAGAAGAATTGACGCCTTTGAATAGTGCTGTTGGCAAAGAATATTGTATATACCACAGACTGCCAAAAGAAGGAACAAATCTGTCTTGGAAGAAGTACAACCAGAATGTTGCTTGGAAGCAAGGATGGCAAGACTACGTTTCACATACTTTGGACATGTTATCAGGAGGGATCAGTCCCTGAGAAGAACATCATGCTTGGTAAAGTAGAGGGTCAGTGAAAAAGAGGAAGACCCTCATAAGATGGGTTGATACAGTTGTTGTAACAATGGGCTCAAGCATAACAACAATTGTGAGGGTGGTGCAGGACCAGGCAGTGTTTCCTGTTGTACATAGGGTCGCTATGAGTCAGAACTAACTCAACGGCACCTAACAACAATGACAACAACAACATTATCATTGTAGGAGCCCTGGTGGTGCTTTGGTTAAAGTTCTCGCCCACTAACCAAAAGGTCAGCAGTTCAAACCCACCAGCTGCTCTGCAAGAGAAAGCTGTGGCAGTCTGCTTCCATATGGGGCAGTTCTACTCTGTTCCATAGGGTCCCTATGAGTCAGAATCAACCCGTGGGCAGCAGGTTTGGTTTTTTTTTGGATTATATTGTAGGAGTCCCTGAGTTGTGCAAACAGGTAATGTGCTCAGCTGTTAATGAAAAGGTTGAAGGTTCAAGTCCACCCAGGGGTGCCTCGGAGAAAAGGCGTAGTGATCTATTTCTAAAAAATCAGCCTTGGAAAACCCTATGGAGCACAGTTCTACTCTGACACACAGGAAGTTACTTTGAGTCAGAAACAGCTTGACAGAACTGATAAATTATCATTGTAGTGGGTTGAATTGTGGCTCCCAAAAGATATGTTCATCTGAAACCTCAGAATGTGATCCTATTTGGAATAAAGGTCTTTGCAGATGTAATTAAGTTAAAGATCTCGAGATGAGGAGATCATCTTAGATTTAGGGTAGGCTCTAAATCCTGTGACTGGTATCCTTATAATAGAAAGGAGAGAGAGATTTGAGACACGCAGCCTAGGGGAAAGGCCCTGTGAAGATGGAGGCAGAGATTGGAGTGATGCAGCCACAAGCCAAGGAACGCCAAGGATTGCCAGGAGCCACCGGAAACTAGGAGAGAGGCATGTAACAGTTCCTCTCTCAAAGCCTCAGAAAGAATCAACAAGGCTGGCATCCTGATTTGACTCCTGGCCTTAAGAGACAATACATTTCTGTCCCTTAAAGCCACTCGTTTTTTGGTATATTGTCATGGCATCTCTAGGAGACTAAGTCAATGAGAGACAACAGCTTCAATATGTTAGTTTATGCAGTGGAAGTGGCTCTAACAGTTTGTTTCATTGGTTGATTGGTTGGTTAATTATTGGTTGGTTGGTTGCTTGCTTGCTTGGTTTGTTGTTTGGTTGGTTGGTTTGTTGGCTGGTTACTGGTTGGGTGGTTGGTTGGTTGTTATTGGTTGGTTGGTTGGTTGTTAGTTATTGGTTGGTTGATTGGCTGACTGAAAACTGAACTCAACAATGGTCTACATTTAACAAGACTGAGATGCCAGAACTTTTCTGGCATATTGTAGAGGATAAACACAAAGACTTAGGGAAATAAAACAGTACACGTACACATGTATGTGCACACATACACATATAACCACACTACATCCACAGAGAGATCTCAAAGATCCTTACTAAGGCATTGAGAAATGAGAAGACCACCAATATCCTTGAAAAGTTCTGTGGGGACTGTGCTCCATAGGGCATATATGGTGACTGAGACAGACTCCTGGTTTTCACTGGGGGTGATGGGATCCTGGAATAGCAAGACTCAGTGGCCACACTTCACCAGAAGAGATGTGGGCATATCAACCATGTGGGCAGCAAGGATGAAGTAGTGATCAGAATGTTCTGGCCCATAGGAATCTTTGACGGTGGTTAATTGATCAGATAGTCCCTAGGAAAGAAATAGATGTAGCCTCCTAAACTATACCTTGACCTATGGAATAGAAATGAATTTATATCTGCTGGTCAGAACAGATAAGTGGCCCCTCACCCGGGTATCCAGGCCCAAGAGCTGCTCCTGGAGCTGGACCTTCTTACAAGCCTGACCCCTCCTAGCCTCCCCACCCCAGCAGTCCTAGCCCCTTTGTTCTGTTTTACTCTATTGCATTTACCTCCATCTGAAATATTTCATTCATTCATTCAGTAAATGTCTTCCATGTGCTAGGTACTGTTCTGGCTTTTGGGGATACCCAAGTGAATAAGACAAAGACCCCTGTTCAAATTGCAGCCAGTCAACCAACCAGCCAATAACGAACCAAGTAATCAACCAAGTAAACTCTATATTTAGCTGTCTGCTTATTACAGATCTCCCCCACATGGTTGCAGTGCCCTTGAGAGTGGGGATTGTTGTCTGTTTTGTTTACTCTGTGTTCCAGCACCTAGAATAGCACCTGGTAGGTAGCTGGTGCATAATCAATAGGTGTTGAGTGAATGAACGGCCAGACCCTCCACTTGGAGCTGAGTAAGACAGTCTGTCTGTCCCATGGCGTCTCCTTTTCTCTAACATCTTTGAGTCCCACTGTCTGATTACACCACAGACAAAGCTTTGGTGATGATGAGCATCTCCATCAAGTCCATTGGTGAAAGTCAGGGACAGCTGCTCCAGGTTGCAGTTCCCAAACCAGGACGATGAGCAGAATCGCTCAGGCAGGTTTTGAAAAAGCACAGATCCCTGGGCCCCAGGGCCCAAAAATTCTGATTCTCTAAGACAAATGACATAACCTTGCTTGCCAAGAGGCAAGACATCTTGAAGTACTTACTGATGAAAGTCAAAGACTACAGCCTTCAGTATGGATTATACCTCGACATGACAAAAACAAAAATCCTTACAACTGAATGGATAAACGTTGTGAAAAATGAAGAGAAAATTGAAGTTGTCAAGGATTTCATTCCACCTGGGTCAACAATTAACACCCATGGACTCAGCAGTCACGCAGCAAGTCTGCTGCAAAAGGCCTTTTTTAAAGTGTTAAAAAACAAAGATGTCATTCTGAGGACTAAGGTGTGCCTGACACAAGCATGGTCGTTTCAATCACCTTATATGCATGTGAAAGCTGGACAATGAAAAAGGAAGACAGAAGAAGAATTGAGGCATTTGAATTACGGCATTGACAAAGAATATAGAATATACCATGGACTGCCAGAAGAATGAATAGCTTGGAGAAAGTACAGCGAGAATGCTCCTTAGAAGCAAGGATGGTGAGACTTCATCTTGCTTACTTTGGACATGTCATCAGAAAGACCAACAGCTAGAAAAGAACGTTTTGTTTGGTAAAGTAGAGGGTCAGTGAAAAAAGGGAAACCCTCCATGAGATGGACTGACACAGTGGCTGCAACAATGGGCTTAAACATATCAAAGATTGTGAAGATGGCACAGGACCGGCAACGTTCGTTCTGTTATACACGAGATCACCATGAGTTGGAGCTGACTTGACGGCAACCAAAAACAAGAAGGTGGGATGGGCTCAGAAACCTGTAAAATAACCCCAGCAGCCTTGGGGTGCTCTGCCTTAGCCCACTCAGTCTGTATCTCTGCTCCCGCCATCCTCACCCTTGTCTAGGACCATCAGTGGGCTCCTGACTCTTCCCTGGAACCGGAGTCTGAAAAGGACCAAGAGTGTGTGGGAACACAGGAGCTGGAGAAGGGAGTAGAATATATATCTTAAAGTGTGGGTGTCTAGTCGAAGTGTCCCTGGGAGAAGTGCACCCCTTGTGCCAGCTGAGACATCTCCCGAGCCATCTGCTGTCTTCTCATACATGCAAGGAACGAACTGCAAACAGCACTTGCAGGTGTGATGGCTACGTATAAGTGACTTGAAGTGGCACCTTGAGATGTAGAGGTTTCTGTTCTTCAGCCTCCTGAGGTCATCACTGACATACTACCTCTGAATTTAACATCCACGGTTATGCAGATGGAATAAATGGGAGATCTGAGAGCTGTAATGCTGGACAACACTTTTGTTTTGAAAGCACAGCTCTCCTTGGCACAACATCAGAGCAAGCCCAATGAAAGGGATCGTTTGATGTGAATGTTTTAGGAACAGAGTGAGGTGGGATGATCTCATGATGAAGGATATGCAGTCTCTTATGGCCATCTGCAGAGCTGGAGAAGATTCAGGCTTAGAACACTGACCTGCAGTGTTTTCTCTGCTGTGTGCTTAAATATCAACAGCTGGCTAACCCAGAAACCCAAAGTGCCCCAAGAGTCTGGACGGTGGGAGGTTTGGGTTTCTTTCCAAGACTAAGTGGAGATGTAAGTGCAGTCTGGAACACTTATTGCAGAAGCCCATGAAAAGGACATAATGTTTTAAAAACCAAATTCTTGACTCAGGATCATTACTTGGTCAACATCACACTGTTATCACCACTGTGAGGAAGCTCAAGCTGAACAAGCTCTGTGGGAAAGAAGGCTCTGTGCTTGGCTATCGAAATTCCAGGAGGCACGCAACACAGCCAGGTGCTCAAGAGCTTAGTCTTTTCTCAGCAGCGAGGGGGCAGGGATGGATGTAGGAGAGGGCCATGGGAAGGCAGTACATCCACAGACAAAAGAAAAATAACTTAGGCTGAACTTCCAGGGTTCTGACACTCAAGCTGCCTTCTGTAAAGTTCACATAACAACAGCAATAAAGCAACGACCTACTTTAGAAAACAATGAAACACACCAGAACAAGATCCACCTTTTGTAAAAACAAGCAGATCTCATAAGTGAATGAAAATCTACTCCATTACTCTCTCTTTTCCTTAACCAAATAAAAGAAGAGAATCTTTCTGGGAAATGATGAAACTCCTTAAAATTACCATCAGAGCACCCTTGACAACCTCAAAATGGGGAAAGGGTTTTTCCTTCCCTGAAACATGAGAAATTGTGCTTGAGGAACCAAATAACTGCAGAATGATGCAAAGCTCTATCCAGGCTGTCAATAAGGAATGAACAGGCAAAATTCTTCACAGTCTTAATACCAATGCTACTGAGCATTTTGCAAGGCTAAGAAACAGATGGGACTTTTACATGAATGATGCTGTCAGAAGCTGGAAAGTAAACACACCTTTGTAAAAAAAATAAAGAAAAAAAGTACCACACTTTTATTTTATTAATCATATATTTAAGGTCATATTCATTGTTCCTGCTTTCCAATATTTAAAGATTAAATATTCATATTTCGGTGATTTAATATAGAATATTTAATGTGATAAATAGGTGTTTCTATGTGGCACAAACAGTTAAATGCTGGGCTGCTAACTGGAAGGTTGGAGATTCCAGTCCACCCAGTGGCAACTTGGAAGAAAGGCCTGAAGATCTACTTCTGAAAAATCATCCACTGAAAACCCTGTGGAGCACGGTTCTACTCTGACATACATGGGGTCAGCACAAGTCATAATCAACTCGATGGCCACTGATGTAGTTCAGTTTAATGTGATATATTGCCAGTATGACGTTTGTAGTGGGGAGGGAATTTGTACCCCTTGTCATGCCAGACCCAGCTCTGCTTGCCATTTCTAGCTTCCTGTCCTCACAGAAGAGTTCTGAATCCAACCAGTTAGGACTAAGACCTTGGATGGGCCATGATTACCAGCAAATGAGATGACTATGAGGTTCAAGTTTTGGAGCCTTGCTTCCCTTGCTGCTATGTGTGTTTGAGATGCATCAGGTTCCCTCCTGGGATTCTTCTACCTCTCCCACTCATCAATTCCATGTAAGCAGTGGGATGGATGAGGTTAACTAGGAACTGACCTGCACAAATAAAATGTTGCTCATCCCTCTTCAATTTTAACCTGGAGAGCAGATTCCTCAAAATGTCCATCTCTAGCTCAGATTTCACTTCTGAGATCCAGATTAATTCTTCCTACTATTAAATTTACATCTCCTCTTGAATGTCTCTAAAACATTTCAAACTCTTTCAGGATTCCCTGTCTGAAAGATGGCACCAGGATTCACCCTGTTTTTCATTTTTCCCACCTCTCCCCCGTATTTTTAGGCATTTATTATCTTTTAGTGGAGACTCTAGAGATTAGCACATGCATCCTTGACTGTTTAAATTCTAACATGAATTAAGACTTTTAATGCTATGAACTAAAAACACTTGAACTCCACTTACACCCTCATGCCTTTTGAGTAATTGTTGTCATGGATTTTAATTCTACATATATTTTAGATCCAAAGACATCATTATTATTTTGCATAGTAAGTAGTCATTTATATTTATCTCTTCTGTTCTCTTCATTTCTTACCATATTTCTGTTTCCAGTGGGGTTTTCTCCTGCCTGAAGAACTTCCTTTAGAATTTCTTTCGTGAAGGTCTGCTGGTGACAAACTCTCTCAGTTTTTTTGTTTAAACATGACTTTAATTCACATAAATTTTTAAAAGACATTTCCACAAGGTATAGAAATCTAGGTTTGTCATTATTTTTTCAGCATTTGAAAGACGCCATTCTATCATCAACTCACGTTCATCATATATGTTGAAAAGTCAGTCGTATGTCATACTTTTGCTCCTTTGAAAGTAATGTGTCTTATTTTCCCTCTTGATGTTTCAAGGTTTTACTTTTTGTCAGGTTTTTAAAAAATTGAGGTAAATATATATGTAACAGAACATTTGACACTTCAACAATCTTCACATGTACAGTTTAGTGACATTCGTTATATTCACCATGTTGTTCAACCATTACCTTTATCTGTTCCCAAATTATACCATCACTCTTAACAGAAGCTCCATGTCCCCTAAGCATTGGGTCCTCCTTCTCCCCACCGTCCTGCCTGTACCTGGTAACCACTATGAAATGTTGGTCTCTATATACTTGCCTATTCATTTGGGTTTTTACAGTTTTGTTTTGAATTTATCCATATTGAGATTCAAAGAGCTTCTTGAATATAGGACGAATGCCTTTAATCGGTTTGGGAAAATTCTCAGTCATTATATCTTGAAGTATTGCTTCTGCCTTTTTCACTCTCTCTTCTTCTTCTGGAACTACAGTTAGACATTTATTAGAGCTCTTCTTGGTGTTTCATAGGTTTCTTACTTTATTTATGTACCTTCAAATGTTTGGTCTTTTGTGCTTCACTCCAGACATTTTCTACTATCCTAGCTTCAGTTCACTAAGTCTCTCTATAATGGGTCCAATTTGCCATGAAATTCATCTAATGTCATTGTAGTTTTATTTATCGCAATTTTCAGTTCTAGAATCTCCATTTGATTCTAGTTTATGGGTTTTAGTTCTCTGGTGACATTCTCTACCGTGTCATCTGTTTTCTTGAAGGTAGCATTTTGGGAGAGGCAATCTCTCATGCTGAAGATCATTCAAAAGTGGCTGCAGCAGACTATCAACAGGGAATGGCTAGAAATTCAATCCAGATTCAGAAGAAGATGTGGAACTAGGGATATCATTCCTGATGTCAGATGGATCCTGGTTGAAGGCAAAGAATACCAGAAAGATGTTTATCTGTGTTTTATTAACTATGCAAAGGCATTCAACTGTGTGGATCATAATAACTTATGGATAACATTGCAAA
>NW_004444008.1:1638394-1639764 GCF_000243295.1 Trichechus manatus latirostris | reverse complement strand
CCTTGAGGGAGAAAACCACTGAAAATGGGATTACTTCTCTATGCTGTTCTTCTTTACAAAATTTTGATCTCCTTTGCTGGCTATCTTGGCAACCTCAAACTTCAAATTTTCTTTCTCCAATGCCGTGAAAAAGTTCAGCTGGCTTCTCTGCCTTTTATTTGTGGCTCTCTTCTTGGTTTCTCATCCTCTCACAAATGCACTGAGGAAAGAAGTCGCTCACAGGATTTTGGCTTACCTCTCTGTGAATCTCTTCTCTCTGGATTACTTAATGCTCAAGTTTTGGTTTCCTCAGTCAGTTTCCAACATCTTCAATCAGATTTTTAAAAATATATTTAATCTGTCTTTTCTCAAATTTTCTGCAAAGTCATTAGTCTGCCACAAGTCAGAAGTCAAGGAACAATTTCTGATATTCCCTTTTCCTTTACCCTCTATATTCATCACTCCCTAAACATTTCTCAGTTCATTCCACTTCTCTCCATCCCCACCTTCATTATCATCTTGTACCTACATTACTGAATATCTTGCAACTGGCTTCTCCTCCTCCACTTTTTTCTTTTTTAATCTATTCTCTGATAGCAACCACAGGGATGTTATCATGACACAAATGCATTTGTTTTCTCTTGTTCACAAGAAATTGCCACAAATTTGGTGGCTTAAAGAAACACTCATTTATTATCTCATAGTTCCTCTGGGAGTCCAGGCATGGCTTAGTTAGGCCCTCTGATCAGGGCCTCACAGGCTGCAATAAAGTTGTTCTTCTGGGCTGTGTTTTCATCTGATGGCTCGACTGGGGAAGAATCTTCCTCCAAGCTCATTCAGGTTGTTGGCAGTATGCATCTCCTTGCAGCTGTATGACTGAGGGCCTCAGCTTTTTGATGGCTTTTTGCTGTAGGTGTCCCTCAGGACCAAAAGGTCACCCTCAGTTCCTTGCCATGTGAGTTTTCTCAACATGGCTGCTAATTTCATCAAGCCAGCAAGGATGACTTCTCACTCATCTATTAAGACCGAGTCTGCTATCAAATAATGTTACCATGGGAACAACATCCTATGACTTCTACCATATTCTATTGACTAGAAATAAGTCGCAGGTTCTTCTCACACTCACGGAAAAGATATTATACAGGGTATAACACCAGGAGACAGATGCCATGGGGTAATCTTAGAATTTTGCCTTGGACAACAAATTATATGGCATCATCCTTCCCAGATTCAAACCCTTCAATGGCATCCCATTGCTATTAGGGAAAAAAGTCCTTGGAATGACTTAAGAGGGTCCACACGATCTAAGCTTAAGTGCTCTGTCTTCATCTCACACTATACCATCCCTTACTACCTGCACTCCAGCCACATCTTCAGATCTTCATACTTGC
>NW_004444008.1:1635994-1637068 GCF_000243295.1 Trichechus manatus latirostris | reverse complement strand
CCTAAAGTTAAGAGGTAGCAAGCAACAGCGTGAGGACTTGAATACAGGCAGGACAACCCCAGAGCTAACTCTCAGTGGCCCTACCAGGCCAATGTTTCTCAAACTCTTGGCAGTAAAGGACCAGTTTACTACTTTTTATTCCAAAGCTACCATATACCAATACCTTTGTAAAGTACAATAAAAATAAATTATTCTAAAAAATATAAAATGAGACTCCACTTTCATTAGATTCTGCAAACATAAAATTACTCCGTCAAATTGATACAGAAGTTTTTAAATGCTCACTCTCAGTTTCTCTACTTACCCCATTATAATGACTGCTTTTATGTGCCAGATTGGCTAGGTTATGGTTCCTGGTGGTTTGACCAAACACTAGTCTAGTTGCTGTCATGGAATAGTTACATGTGATTAAATCAGTTGACATCAGGTAGAGCAGACTGTGTTCCATAATGTAATGTAATGTAATTCCCACACATGTAATGTAATGTAATCATTTCCATAATTCAACCTAAGGTAATACAATTAATTGATCAGTTGAAGTCATACCGGTGTAGAGTGTACCCCTACACTGGTATAGGGATCAGTTCTGAGTTATAAAAAGACCAGAATAGACACTGAGATGGGAAAGACAGATGCCACATGAGGATCATCCACAAGCCAAGGAACCAAGGAATGCCTAGGGCTCCTGACAAGGAAGGAATCGACACGGAGACCCTGATCTGGACTTTAAGCCTCCTGAACTTTGAGAAAGCACATTTCTGTTCTTCAAAGCCACCACTGTGATCTTTGTGTTACAGCAGCACTAGGAGACTAAAACGCCCATTGTGGAGCAGCAACAGACACTCTGCAGGTCAGAACTAGTCTGGTGGACCACTGCCTCATTGGCTATGAAGTCTGTCCTCTGCCTTCAGCATTTTCTTAAGACCTTTTGCAGCAAGTGGACTTTTCTACAAAAAGAATTTAATCAAAGGCCTTTTAAATCATCTGGTTCTTGAAAACAGAGCCAGGATGAAACAGAGGCTGGGAAGGAAGTGGGTCGACCAGGTGAATTTTCCCAAAGCAGAGGTCTGGTCA
>NW_004444008.1:1632674-1633947 GCF_000243295.1 Trichechus manatus latirostris | reverse complement strand
TAACGTCTTCCTTTCGACACTCCATTGTCATTGAGTTTACACCTCTCATATTTTTATCACATCTTGCTTTGTGCTGGGCATTATTGATATATCTGCCTGGCAGATAAATACATTTTATTAAATAAAAAACCCAATCTATCCTGCCTGACAGCCCCCACAGAACCAACAGTTCTCTGCACGCAGTAAGTATTTAATAACATTTGTTGAATAAATGAGTTGCAGAGCAAAATTAATTTCTGAGTAAGCTCAAATTAAAGGCAGAAGAGAGGTTAGTGCTCTCCAGGGATAAGACAGTCATTCCGTGTGTCTTAATTGTCAAGTTTGAAAAAGATGCAAGGCTCCAAGGATGGTGCATTAATTCAAATGAAATAGGATCCCAAATACTTCAGAAATGTGACCAGTAAGAGCTAGACACCACATCAGGAAAGAAGAAAGTAGGGGGAACAGAGGTTGCAGCCAAAATAAAATGAGCCTGTTTGCAAATGCAGCCTAAAGTAAGGACCACATGTGAGACCAAATGAGAAAATACTTGGGAAGTGTCCTCCAAATGCAATGTATTATTACTGTTATTCTTTTTAATTTGGTTTACTGATGGACTTAATGATTATCAATAATGCAATCAAGAATATCCTGGGAAGTAAAGAGGCACATTCAGGAAAAACAATCCAAAACAAGAACAAAAACAAAATAAAACCAAACAAAAACAAGAGAGGCAATGTCAAATGTTACATGAAGTCTAAAAGAAGAAACAAAAAAATATTATACGTATATTAGCATGAGCTTGAGGTTAATGTTTCACTCTGGGACCAATTACCACAAGAAGGAGCTAGAAAATGGAAGAAATAAACTATTTTTCTAAATAGGAAAAAATGTGCTACACAAATATAATTAGATGAGATTTATATCAACCAAGAAGGCGATTTCCAATGAAGGTATAGAGAATAAAGAAGGTCTTTGAATGCAGAAAATGGAGACTTCAAGGAAAAAATTTAAAAAACAGTGTGCAAAGGTTTATCATGTCTTGAAATGTTGAGCACTTTATTGACTATATTCTGTGTACTCTTTCCATAACTAAGGACATGTCTCTCTGAGTCAAGAAAACAGTTTCCTGGAGGACAGCGATGATGTCTTATCCCCCCTGGCCTCCTCCTCAAGGTCTGAAACAATGTCCAACACAAAAAAAAAAAGTCCAATACACCTCAAGCCATATTGTTTGCACCTCCATGGCACACCATTTCTTTTGACTTGCCTTCTCTCTACTCTCTTGGCAGCA
>NW_004444008.1:1622913-1624061 GCF_000243295.1 Trichechus manatus latirostris | reverse complement strand
ATGAGAAACTATTTGTTCTGTAAGCCTTCACCTGAAGTACAATAAAAAAAAAAAAAGATACAACCTAATCCTGTGGATTGAGTCCTGCCTCATTAACATAACTGCTTCTAATCCTGCCTCATTAACATCATAGAGGTAGGATTTACAACACTAAGATAATCACATCAGATTACAAAATGGTAGACAACCACACAACACTGGCATTCATGGCTGTTTTAGTTATCTAGTGCTGCCATACCAGAAATACTACAAGTGGATGGCTTTAACAAAGAGAAATTTATTCTCTCACAGTCTAGGAGGCTAGAATTCTGAATTCAGGGTTCCAGCTCCAGGGGAAGGTTTCTCTCTCCGTCTGCTCTAGGGAAAGTTCCTTGTTATCAATCTTCCCCTCGATGAGGAGCTTCTCAGCGCAGGGACCCCAGGTCCAAAGGACATGTTAGTCTCCTGGCTCTTGTTTCTCAGTGGTATGAGTTCGCCATGTCTCTCTGCTCACTCCTCTCTTTTAAATCTCAAAAGAGAAAGGCTTAAGACACAACCTAATCTTGTAAATTGAGTCCTGCCCCATTAATACAACTGCCACTAATCCAACTTCATTAACATCATAGAGATAGGATTTACAACACATAGGAAAATCACATCAGATGACTAAATGGTAGACAATCACACAATACTGGGCCTAGCCAAGTTGATACACATTTTTGGGGGACACAATTCAATCCATAAGACCACATATGGAGGTAACTACAGGAAACCCTCACAAATGTCTCTAGAACACCCAAAGCCTCACAAGCTGAAATCGGAGCTGATTACCCTCTCCCAGAACAACCACCTTCCCAAATTGTCCATTATCACAAAAAGCCTCAACATATTCACAGACCTCAGGTTTCAACCACCTGGAAATATTCGTAAATCGTTTCTTTGCCCCATGTTTAATCTCTCAAAAAATATTATACTTATGGAAGTGAGCCTGTTGCAATCCTTTTTTTTTTTTTACAAAAAATCTTTGGATAATAATGGATTCTTAGATATGACATCAAAAGCAGAAGCAGCAAAAGACAAAATAGATAAACGGGACTGTGACGGTTAAGGTTGTGTGTCAGCTTGGCTGGGCCACGATTCTCAGCAGTCTGGCAGTCATATAATGTTGT
>NW_004444008.1:1605312-1620425 GCF_000243295.1 Trichechus manatus latirostris | reverse complement strand
ACTTCATCATTTCTTCCATTTGTTTTAGCTACTCTACATTCAAGAGCAAGTTTCAGATTCTCTTCTGACCCCCATTAGTGGCAGTAGCCATTAGGGAGATGAAAATCAAAACCACAATGAGATACCACCTCTCTCACACTAGGATGGTTATGATCAAATAAATGGAAAATAACAGGTGTTGGGGAGGATGTGGAGAAACTGGAAGTCTCATCCATTGTTGGTGGAAATATAAAATGGTGCAACCTCTATGGAAAACAGTATGGCTGTTCCTGAAAAAGTTAAACCATATGACCCAGCAATCCCAATCATAGATATATACTCAAATGAGTTGAAGGCAGGAACACAAGCAGAAACCCATACAACAATGTTCATTGCAGCACTATTTACAGTAGCCAAAAGGGGAAAACAACACAAATGTCCATCCACAGATGAATGGATAAACGAAATGTGGCACATATATACAATGGGATATTACTCGGCCACAAAGAGACGTGAAGCCTGATACACACTGCAACATGGATGAACCTTAAACACATTATGCTGAGTGAAATTAGTCCGTCATGAAAGGACAAACACCGTATGATCTCACTTACACGAAACAGGCGCAGACAAAGAAACCAACCAGAACTGACTCGAATGCACCTAACAACAACAACAGCAAAAGAAACCAAAGCTTATTAGTGGTTACCAGGGGTCAGGAGGAGGGAGAAATGGCGAGTCATGGCTTAGAGGGCACTGAGTTTCTGTTAACAGTGGTGGAATAATGTGGAGAAGGATAGTGGTGATGGTTGCACAACATGAAGAATGTAATCAAAGCCAATAAATCATACATGTAAAAATTTGAATTGGCAATTTTTCTGTTCAAATTTTTTGTTATGTATAGTTTTACCACAATTTAAAAAATTATTTGAATTTTTCCCTTTCTGTTTCCATGAAGTTGGTCCCTCACCACCTAATGTCTAGATCCCTGAAACAATGCTTAGGTAGGTTTCCCTGCCTTGGGCCTTTCCAGCTCTAGACCATCCTTCTTAAGTCAGGTTTTCTAGAAGCAGCCTGAGATGGGATGTCTTGTTCAAGTGACCCATCGAGGGAGTAGTCATAGGATAATGGGAAAGGGAGGTAGAACACAGCAGTGGCAAAATGCCAGCAAAGATGGGACCCCTGCCAGTGACTATTCTGAGCCAGATGCCATGGGGAAGCTGTGGAGCAACAAGGACAAAACATGGTTGGTTCCATCTTGAGACAAAAGGAGCAGCCTTTGAGGGTCAGTATGTCTGGTGGGAGGGGGTTTCACCTCCTAGAGGCTCCATAGACCAAGGGGAACTATCGGGGGATGGGTGCACCTGTGACGCAGTGGTTAAGAGCTCGGCTGCTAACCAAAAGGTCAGCAGTTTGTACCTACCTCGGAAACCCTATGAGGCAGTTCTATTCTGGCCTATAAGGTCACTATGAGTCAGAATCCACCTGTCAGCAAGGGGTTTTTTTGGTTTGGTTGCACCTGTTGTGGGGGACATTGGGGCAGGACACCAACAACACCTGTGAGTGGTTCTGAAAGTGGGTCCCTAGGCCAGCAGCATCTGCCTTGCCTGGGAACTTCTTAGAAATGTAAATTCTCAGACCCACCCACCCAAGACCTACAGAATCAGAAACTCAGGGGGCAGGGCCCAACAATCTACTGTAACAAGCCCCCCAGATGATTTCCAGGCGCCCAAGAGTTTGAGAACCACTGCTCTGTCTGTCCAACACAGAGCTCATGGATATTTCTTAAATCCCATGTCAATATCTCTCCACTGACCAAGAACCTGTTGTTAGGTGCCATCGAGTGGGTGCTAACTCAGAGCCACCCTGCATACAACAGAATGAAACACTGCCCGGTCCTGGGCCATTCTCACAATCCTTATGCTTGAGTCCATTGTTGCAGCCACTTTGTCAGTCCATCTCCTTGAGAGTCTTCCTCTTTTTCAATGACCCTCTACTTTATCAAGCATGATGTCCTTCTCCAGGGACTTGTCCCTTCTGATAACACGTCCAAAGTACATGAAACACGGTCTCCCCATCCTCACTTCTAAGGAGCATTCTGGCTGTATTTCTTCCAAGACAGATTTGTTCGTTCTTCTGGCAGTCCATGGCATATTCAATATTCTTTGCCAACACTGTAATTCAAATGCATGGTTCAATTATACCATATTTCATTGAATCTAACATGCTGTTGATTTTAAGGTACATCATCATTGAGAAAGAATGAAATGTTGCCAGTTATAATTCTAAGACAATGTTAATTCTGAGATGTATCCTGATTTCAGAGGTGTCTGGAATGTGAAAAAATATGTCTTAGAATAGAGCAGGAGATTTAGATGTTCATGCAGGTAAATAATTAGAAGCTGCTTCTCTTTTAATTACTGCCATGTCATGATTTTAGTCAGAAAGCCAGAATCTGTGATCTGCTAAAAACAGCACGTTCCATAATTGGTCTTGCAAGGTGTTGTTATAACTGGTGTTTTCTGTACTCGGTTCCCTACAGTGACCTTTTTCACAAGAATTCCTTTTTGCTCAGGAGTTTTCAGGGACCTTTAAAGCCAGAACAACATTTGGGGATAATGTCCCCCGATTTTCTGCTCACTCAAGTGATGTCCAAGGAAGTGGTCCATTCCATCTAAGTTATCAGTCTGGTGGCCTAGAGTTGTTCGTAGTATCCCTTTAAAACCCCTTGCCATTGAGTCGATTCCAACTCATAGTGACCCTATAGGTCAGAGTAGAACTGCCCCATAGGGTTTCCAAGGAGCGGCTGGTGGATTCCAACTGCCGACTTTCGGTTAGCAGCTGAGCTCTCAACCAGCGCCCCACCAGGGCTCCAGGACCTCTTTACTCTCCTTTTACTGTCCATGGGGTCTGTTGTAACGGTCTTTCTTCCATTTATAATACTGGTACTTCGTGTCTTCTCTCTTTTTTCTTTATTTGCCTGGCTAGAGGTTTATCAATTTTATTGCTCTTTTCAAAGAACCAGCTTTTGGTTTCACTGATTTTCTCTAATAATGTCCTGCTTTCAATTTTTATTGATTTCTGCTCTAATTATTTATTATTGCCTATAAAATCACAACTAAACTCTTCAGGTTAACAGTGAATGCTTTCTATCAAATTAGACAACTTCAGTTCCTCCAAAGACCCATCTCAACAACTCTTTCTTGGTGATTTTTAGTTATCACAGAATCATAGTCTATTGGAAGGGAACTTAGAGATGAATGAATCCAGAGCCCCCTCCTTTGTGCAAATGCAAGAACAGAGGCCCCTGAATTGTAAGCATCTTGACCAAGATCACACACTGGAGGCTCGGGTCTCCCTTACAAACTATGCCGACCTTCCTCCAATCTAAGAAAAGTCTTCACAGCACTTCGTCACAACTTGACTGTTTCTACCTCTTTGTATTTGCACTTGTTTTTTGTACCTCCATTGACATACTTGCCCAGCTTTGTCCCCTTCTATTGCCATCTCACCTCCTCCAGGAAACCTTTCCATGGCAGGTAAGGTATATTGCTGTGATGAGGTCCACCGTGTCCCCCTAAAAATCTGTTGAAGTCTTAACTCCTGGCCTCGTTTGGAAATAGGTTCTTCCTTTGACGGGGTTAACAGTTTAGTTAGGGAGGTCCTGCCACAGTAGGAAGGATCCCAAGCCTTTCCGACTGGTGTCTTATGAACGAAGAGAACAGACGTGAAAACAGAGCCACACACAGGTGAAAGACGCCATGGGAAGACCCGTCTCCAGACCAAGGAACATAGGAGATTCCGGGGCCATCAGCAGGGACAAGGAAGGCTCTTCCTTGAGAGAGGACAGAGTGTGAGCCTGGCCCTGAGGATGCCCCAAATTCAGGCTCCCGGCCTCCAGAACTGCAAGTCAGACGTTTCTGCTCTTTAAAGCACCCCCTTTGTGGTGTTCTGTTGCAGCAGTCCCAGGACACTAAGGTAGGGGCCAGCTCCATTTCTGTTACAACTCAAGCCCCTTCAAGGAAGGACCCGTGTCAAGTCCGTCTGCATCTCCTCAAAGCTCCAGAGCAGTGACATGTGGGTAGGAGGCGTTTGATATACGTTTCCACCTTGAGTAAGTGATGAAGCTGGCTTGCTCTCTGTAGGTATCGCGCAGGCTTGTTCTGCAGGGTGCAGCCCCTAGCAGATCAGTGCCTAGCCCCATCCGCAGAGGTTGCCCATCATAGAGTGGTACACGGCCCGCCCAGCGCGGCAGCCCAACAGGAGGCTGTCTTGGCAGGAACAGCGGTCAAATTGTGCCCTGCAGGCCAGGCGTCAGGACCAGCTCCTCGGCTGGCAAACGGTGTCCTGCCACCTGACAGACAGCGCCGTGTCAGGACACCAGGCTGCAAGCGGGCACAGGATGGTCTCGCGTTCACGGTGTCTCCCCGTCCAACAGCAGCGGCACTGCCGTGTCACGCAAGGACCCACAGAAATGGCCCTGGCGTTCTGCTCTTGGGACCCGCTAATTACTGAGTCGCAGCCCCAAGATGGGAGTGAGGGTGAGAAAGCGCCGTGAGAAGACAGTCTGCCTCCCTTCAAGGCCTTGGCTGTTGGCCTCCATGGGGCCAGTGAAAGAGGCCTTCTCTTCCCAGGTGGAGCTCTGATTGAAGACATGGCTTTACAAACCACTTGCCATGGAGCTGACTGCTGCTCTCGGTGACCCCAAGTATGTCAGAGTAGAACTGTTTTCAGTGGCTGATTTTTCAGAAATAGATCGCCAGACCTTTCTTCCAAGGCACCTATGTGCGGACTCCAACCTCCCACTTTTCACTTAGCAGCTGAGCACATTAAACCTTTGCACCACCCAAGGACTCCAAAACCCGTTGCCTCGGAGTGACAATATGTGTGTCAGAGTAGAACTGAGCTCCACAGGGTTTTCAATGGCTAATTTGTCAGTAGATCACCAGGCCTTTCTTCCAAGGCACCTCTGGGTAGACTTGAACCTCCGACCTTTTGCTTAGCAGCCAAGCACCACCCAGGGACTGTCAGGCATGTCTTTAGGCAGCAGCTGAATGACCTATGACCACCAACCAGGCAGTGGGATAAAAGACAATTTGCTCAACAGCAAGTACACCACCGCTTCTCAGCCGAGATCTATGAACTGGCCGGGCAGCTGAGGTTCAGAGACAAGAATCATGTGCTCAGCTCCCGCCTCACTGATAACCTGGCCACCGTCACACCTGACCCGGGCTGACTGCCTCGTTGACTCAGTGGTTGGCTCAGCCGTCTGGTGCACGTGACAGTTAGACAGTGCGGCCAGCAGACGGGCAGCCAGAGTGGCCTTTGATGTCCATTACTTTTTTAACAGCCTGCAATGACAAAGGAATAATACCGCTGACAACTCAGACACACTTTAATCCGTCTCTTTTGAGATGCTGCCGGCAGAAAGGAGGTGCATGGATGTGCATTACCCACAGGTAATGGCTGCTGGGATTTGGCTTTTGCTTTTTATCTCTAAACCCTCACGTACTCTTGACTCCCTGTGAACACACCACACGCAGCTTGAGCTCCAGCCGCTGCTGTGCGTAACGCACCAATGACAGTGCAGCCGGGAAGACTCGTAACGGGAACAGATCATGCGGCAAAGCACCTGCCCACTGCCAGCAGGTGACTGGGTGCTGGACCGACACACAGCCAGAAACGAAGACGCCCCATCTCAGAAATCATTGCAAACGTGCATTCGGGGCTGGGACACTTGGGAGCCGAGCTCCTCAGAGGCCTGGGGCTCTGCGGTCACCCCAGGGGTGCCAGTGCTCATCTCAGGTCAACTCCGTCCCGTCTGTTTATTGTCTGCCTTTTGAAGTCACTCCTTGTTTCCTGGCAGCTCCAGACAGCAGCTCGACTAGGGGCTGAGTATCCATTGTGAACAAGGCTCAGTGACATTGAAAAAGAACAAGAGAAGAAGTGTTTCTATATCTGCTGTAGGAGGGACATCTCCCTGTGACAGCTGCACAGACAGCAGCTCGACTAGGGGCTGAGTATCCATCGTGAACATGGCTCAGTGACATTGAAAAAGAACAAGAGAAGAAGTGTTTCTATAGCTGCTGTAGGAGGGACATCTCCCTGTGACCGCTGCAGACGTTATGTGGACAGTGATAGACAGCCTATGGCCCAGCACGGTTGTTCTCGAAACATCTTCTCATGGGGGAAGTAAGCTGATTTTCAAGAATGGGTCAACCCCTATGCTCCGGACAAGTTTTCCGTAAAAGATTTTCAAGACGTCCACATCGGATTTTATTCAATTTGTTGTTGTTGTCAATTGCAGCCTAGTCAGCTCCAACTCACGGTAACACCACGCAGAGCAGAACGAAGCGATGTCCAGTCCTGAGCCATCTTCACGATCGTTGGTATGTTTGAGTCCATTGTTGAGGCCACCGTGTATTTTGAGTGCCTTTCAACGTAGGGGGCCCATCTTCCAGCACTATATCAGACAGTGTTCTGTTGTGACCCGTGAGGTTTTCATTGGCTGATTTTTAGAAATAGCCAGGCCTTTCTTCCTAGTCTGTCTTAATCTGGAAGCTCGGCTGGTATTTGAAATACCAATGACATAGCTTTCAGCATCACAGTAACATTTAAGCCACCACAGTACAACACACTGACTGACGGGGGCTGGTTTATTTACTTACGTAAAAGCATTTTTAGAGCTTCAGAAGTTTCCAGGACCCCCTGATTTTTCAAAGTTAGAATTAGTCCAAAAGTTTGACCTCAGCATCCTTGGTCGGCTTCACTGTAGACATAAGTGTGTTCAAACTCATCTTGGCTGCCCAGGTGTTTTGATTCTCTTCTCTTTCTGGCAGGAAGTCACTGCGATGCTCATTTGTCAGGTAGTCGGATAAATGGCCATCTCCCGGCACCCGAGTCAAACAAGCTGTAATTCGCTCCTGTTTCCCTTGAAGGTCACTAAATTTAATGCCATAATTGAAACCCAGTGCCTCCCATAAATCTTCGAGGACTGTGATTCCTAAGAAGGCAGATAATTTGGAGGTAGGCGATACTGACCTGCGCACACGGAGTGAGTATGTTAAACAATTATAAATTGTTTCCTTTCATCTGTCTCAGAAGTAATCTCTAGTGAGACTCTGAAATATAAATCCTCCCTGCAATCAGACAGGCAGGAAATAGCAACAAGAATGGGTGGGTTTGTCCACCACCCTGACGCCCCTGAAAAGCTCCAGCTGGTGACAGACGAGACTGATCTTCAGCCTCAGCTTGACTTGAACCAGTGGCTTCTATCTCTGGCTCTGGAAAAAAATGTCTCATTTATCCCCTTGGCATTGTTTCTGTTCACAAAGGAGTATGACGGGTCTTCCAGGTAACCATCTCCAAGTTTTCTAGCTGAGCTGGTGAGTGTTAGAAAATGCGTGGGCATTGGAAAATGCGGGAGCCAGTCTCTTCTTCGGCTTTGTGCCTAGGAGGGAAGGTAAGGCCCAGGGACAAGGCAGTCCTGAGTTCGCCTCTCCCAGTCCCTGCCTCCTTTGAGATCTCAGGATGGACACACTGAGAACCATGGGGGTCTCTAGGTCCTCTGATCGGGGTGACTGTGCAGGAATGTAACGTTACTGGGGAGGCATGCAGTAGCTCCTGTGGCAGGAGGAGGGCAGGTCAGAGCATTCGAGGCAGAAGAATTGGAATGGGGTGACCAGGGCAAGGCAGGGAGGAAGGAGGGTCACAACAGGGAAAGGCATGTTTGAGAGCAGTGAGAGGTCAATGGTGCTGGCAAGTACTGAACCCCCAAGTCTAACCCCATGGCCGTCGGGTCAATTCCAGCTCATGGCGACCCCATGTGTTACAGAGTAGAACTGCTCCATAGGGTTTTCTCGGTGGTAATCATTGTGGAAGCAGATGGTCAGGCCTTTCTTCCGCAGCCCCTCTGGGTGAATCTGAAACACCCACCTTTCAGTTAGTAGCCGAGAGCAAACCATTTGCACCACCCCAATCTACCTCCCTATAATTTCTATTGGCCTATGGGGTCGCCATGAGTCGGAATGGACTTGCAGACAAGGGGTTTGGTTTGAAGTTGAAAGAGTTCTATTTTCAGTCCCCTTCATTTCAGCCCTTTTCTCCCATCTCCTAGCAGGATGTTCCCGTGATGATCTGCACTCCCCTCTCAGCAGAGGGATCTGTCTCCCTGGCCAGAACGGCAACGAGGGGCAGAGACTCATGGGAAGCATGAGCCTCCAGATCTCCGCACACGCCCATGCTGCAGGAGCAGGAAGGAAGTCAGAGACCCATCAGCAAAGAAGTCAGGTGGACCGGAAGAAAGTATCAAAGCTAAGGTTACAGGATGTCAGAAACCTGGACTCAACATAAACCTCCAAACAGTACCACCACCAGCTGCCATCCACTCGGCCCCAACTCACAGTGACCCCATGTGGGTCAGAGCAGAACTGTGCTCCACAGGGCTTTCAATGGTTGATTTTTGCAAAGTAGATCACCAGGCCTTTCTTCCAAGGCACCTTTGGGTGAGCTCCAACCTCCAACCTTTCTCTTAGCAGCTGAGCACGTTAAACCTTTGCACCACCCAAGGACTCTACAACCTGTCGCCGTGGGGTTGACTCCTACTCCTAGTGACTCCATATGTGTCAGAGTAGAACTGAGCTCCATAGGGCTTTCAATGGCTAATTTGTCAGAAGTAGATCACCAGGCCTTTCTTCCAAGGCACCTTTGGGTGAGCTCCAACCTCCAACCTTTCTCTTAGCAGCTGAGCACATTAAACCTTTGCACCACCTAGGGATTCCATCCAGAAAGTAGTGAAGGGTTAATAATAAATGAAGTCCAGCCCCAGTGGAGCAACGGTTAAGCCTTCAGCTGCTAAGAGAAAGGTTGGCAGTTCAAACCCACTAGCAGCTCTGAGAGAGAAAGACCTGGCAATCTGCTCCTGTAGAGACTGCAGCCTAGGAAACCTTCCGGGGCAGTTCTACTCTGTCATACGGAGTTGCCGTGAGTTGAAAACGGACTCAACAGCACCTAACAACAACAGCCATACAAAGGAACGGGCTCAACGGTCAAAACTGCAGTTGAGGCAGGTATTTTCACACCCCAGAGGGCGATTCGTGCTTTCATGGAGGGACAGCCGGCCCATCCAACCACTGAGAGCCCTGCATAAAGTACCCGGATGGCTCCTTTCTCAGTTTCCTCAGACACTGACCCTTGATGGGGCAGCTGGCGTCTGGCTGAGCTGCTCTGCCCGCAGGAAGGGCAGTGAGTTCACTGTGGTCGGTGGACACCTGCAGACGGCAGGGCCTGGCTTCTGCCAGGAGCCTGGTTAAAACTGTGAGATGCTTCACAGCTTCACACTCTGATTGGTATCAGGGACAACGTCTTTTTTTTCTTATAATTATTTTCTAGTGCTTTGTTTGGTTTTACAATGAGCGTGCAATAAGGAAAAAAAACTACACCTTCCAATGAGAACGAACTGAATTTATATTGTATTTTTTATAAAGAAGGCAGTGATTTCTGTTTCCAATAAAGGATTATAAGAACCAAACCTCCAGATGAAAACAACTGAAAATGCTGAATAAAGTATTAAAAATACCTCCTTATGAGAATTTATAAGCAGACAGTATGGTAAAGAATGATCAAAGCAAAATCTAAGGGAAAGCTGAATCCGAGACGGTCAGGACAGGAAGCCTGAGCTGCCTGGGACCTGTGGGCACTGGCCAGTCCCAGCAAATTCCAACTCTGGTTTTTTGTTTTGTTTTGTTTATTATCATTATTGTGGTTAAATTTATATAAAAAAACCTTTTCCATTTGAACCATTTTTAAGTGTACAACTCACAGATATTGATCACACTCATGTTGTACAACCATCAGCCTCTGTTTCCAAGCCATCGCTGTCTCCCTGAGCAGACACGCAGGGTCCCTGGGTTGCGCAATGGTGAATGTGCTCAGCTGCTGACCAAAAGGTTGAAGGTTTGAGTCCACCCAGAGGTGCCTCGGAAGAAAGGCCTGGTGAGCTACTTCTGAAAAATCAGCCATTGGAAACCCTGTGGGGCACAGTTCTACTCTGCACACATGGGGTCACCATGAGGCAGAATTAACCCAACAGCAACTCATTTAAAAAGAAACTCTACCCTTTAGCTCATAAACCCCCTTCCCCTTCTCTCCCACCCCTGGTAACCCCTAGCAAACATTTGTTTCTATGTGTTTGCCTATTCTAGATCTTTCATAGAAAAGGGCTCACACGGTATTTGTTCGTTGGTGCCTGACTTACTCCACTCAGCAGAATGCTGGCAAGGTCTGTCCATGTGGCAGCAGGTATTGGGACGTCATCTCTCTTTATGGCTGAGTAATATCCTACTGCATGGATATGGCACATTCCAGCTAGGTTTCTGCAGCCTCCGTCCGGTAGGCAAGGGGCAGAGGTCAGTGCCAGGCTCTCCCCCGAGTGGGGAACCTGGCAGGAGACCCCACTCACAATGAGCTGGGTCAACAGGGACCACAACCTCAGGCAGTGGCGATCTCTCCCTACACACCCACCAGGGCTGCGGAAGAGGCTGCTTTGGCCCTGTCTGGAGAAGGAGGGAAAAGAAAGAAAAAATGTTCCTGAGACACCATAGCCATGGGCCAACTTTTACAGCCTCGTCTGGGAGGTCTGGGGACCCCCAACTTATAAACTTGACTATGGGGGCCTCAGACCAGAAGTGCGTCCAGAGACCTGGCAGAGCAAATGCAAATCATCTCCCTACATCTGCTTATCCAGCCTGACGTGATGGACATGACAGAGCGCCCGCCGCTCCCAAAACTGCAGGGCACGCGTGTTTGCCAACACACGGGGAACTCGCCTCCACAGGTGACCCGGTGCAGGTCTACAGACAAGCCTTGAGGAATTGCCAAGGACTGAAAGCAACAGGGCATGTTTTCTGACCCCAGAGAAGTTAAGATGGACATCAGCAACAACAAGATAACTAGAAAATTCCCCATTAAGTTTGCACGTAAGTCTAGAAATGTATAAAACAGAACATTTATAAATCGTCTTAACTGAACAAAGACACAAATACTGAATAACTACACGGGGGAGGGGATGCTGCTGAAGTAGACTGGAAGGGAGTCTGCAACTTAGAGTATAAATATTAGGAAAGAAGTTAGGTTAGAAATGAATAAACTATGCATCCTTCTCAATAAAGTAAAAAAAAAAAGAAAAAAACAGCAAAATAAACCACCAAATAAATGCAGATGGGAGGAAAAAGGTATAAGAACAGAAATTAGTGAAATGGAAAACGTACATCCAAATTAAAGATTTGTGTCCTGGCAGAGGTGCCATTAAGAAGATGGGAAGCACATGCAGCGGGGAGGAAAGGCGTGCAGCCACGTGTCTGCAGCAGAACAAAGAACACTCCGGGGCAATAGTGAGATGAAAACCCAGTTTTAAAAAATGGACGAAAGATTTGAGCACTTTCCCAAAGAGGGCATATAATTGGCCAGTAAATAGCTATGAGGTAGAAGAAGAGATGGATTCCAAAGGAGTAAGGGAAACTCGTGGGATGACAGAAATTATTATCATAACTGTGGCGAGGGTCTCATTAAAAAAAAAAAAAAACTGCCATCAAGTCAATTCTGAGCTTATTGGACAGAGTAGAACTGTGTCATAGGGTTTCCAAAGCTGTAATCGTTACCGAAGTAGACTGGCACATCTTTCCCTTGTGGAGCCCTGGTGGGTTCGAACCACCAACCTTTTGGTTAACAGACAAGCACTTTGACCATTTCACCACCAGGGCTCCTGAGGGTCTCATAAACCAAAACCAAACCTGTTGCTGTCTAGTTGATTTGGACTCCTAGTGACCCTATAGGACAGGGAAGAACTGCCCCGTAGGGTTTCCAAAGTGTGGCTGGTGGATCTGAACTGCTGACCTTTTGGTTAGCAGCCAAGCTCTGAAAACCAAAAAAACCAAATCAGCTGCCACTGAGTCAATTCTGACTCGCGAACGTACATATAATAAAACTGATCAAATTGTACACTTTAAATTGTTGTTAGTTGCTATCAAGTTAGCTCTGATTCGTGGTGACCTTACGTACAAGAGAAGAAAACATTGCCCGGCCCTGCGCCATCTTCATGATCATTGGCATGTTTGAGTCCATTGTTGTAGCAATTGGGTCAATCCATCTCACCGGGGTTTCCCTAGTTTTCGACGACCCTCCACTTTACCAAACACGACGTCCTTTTCTAGCAACTGGTCTTTTCTGATAACATGTCCAAAGTAAGTAGGTCAAAGTCTTGCCATCCTTGCTTCTAAGGAGCATTCTGATTGTATTTGTGCAGCTTATTATACTTCAATTACACCTCAAAAAAGTTGTAAAAACATCAATTTCACACGTACCTATAATATACGTCAGTTTCATACATATTTAATATCACAATAAACAGAAAATAAAACTTTTAGGAATATATCATTGATAAAAACATCAAAAATATTAAGTACTTAAGAATAAATATAACAAAAGATGTACAAGATATTTTTCAAGAGAATCATAAAACTTTATTTAGAGACATCAGAAGACCTAAATGAATGAATTTGCTATGTTCATTGAATGAAATGTTCAATACTTTAAAGATTTTAAAGACTTCAGTTCCTCAGATTGATGCATTTATGTGTACATGTGTGGAAATGGACACACTGATTCTAAAATTTATATGAAAACACAAAGGTCCAGAGTTGTCCAGAAGAACACGGTGGGAAGTCTGATAGGCTGGATGAACCCCTGAAACTGTTGCCCTGAGATAATCTTTAAACCTTAAACCAAAAATATCCCTGAAGTCTTCTTTGCAACAAACAATAAGTTAGAATATTTAGTAAAGAACGTTTGCCTTGAACATCGTGCTCTTTTGAAGAACTATTTAGGTGGGATCAAATTGACAACAGCAACTTGAAAGGTCAGATAGGAGGGTTGGGGGGCAGAGAGTTAATGGAGAAAAAACAGCTTGGAAAAGGAGGGCGAGAATGGTTGTACAATTTGGAGAATGTAATCAATGTCACTGAATTGTACAGGTAGAGATTGTTGAATTGGTGTATGTTTCTCTGTGTATACTTTCAACAACAACAATTTAAAAGAAGATTTATGACAAAACTAAGGTATTGAAGATGCTTTGGTATTGGGGCAGAGATAGACAAATTGACAAACGGAACAGAACAAACATCCCCGAAACATCCAGATGCTTACATGGATGTTAAATAAATGGCAGGGGTGCCATTTGAAGTAAGTGGGAAAAGATGGACTTTTCCATAAATTGTACAGAAACAATCAGATATTCACAGAGACAAGATGAAATAGAACCCTTAACCCACACCACGCACAGAAATCAATTTCAGTTTGACTTAAATGGGAAACGTGAAAGACAAAAGAATGAAATTTTAGGCTCTAGTATATGAGAGTATCTTCAATACCTTGAAGGCAGAGAAGGATTTCTTCAACAAGACATAAAATGCACCAACCATAAAAAGATTGCTACATTTACCTGATTTAAAATTAAGAACTTCTATTCATGACAATCTACTCCTGTGCTCCCATAAAACAGCCTTGGAAATCCTAGGGGGCAGTCCTACTCTGTCATATAGGGCAGCTACGAGTCAGAATCAGTTCAATGGCACAGAGCAACATTCATGACAAGCAACATACAGGGCATAAAAAGGCAAACCACAATAAGTGAACATCTTTGTTGCATTTATAACTGAAAAAAGACTGGTATCCAAAATATATATAAAGAACATCTACAAATCAGTTAGAAAAAAAAAATCTAATTGGAGAAATCTGGGCAATAGATTCAAACAGGAACTTCAAAAGGGGAGCAAATGAAATGTACAACATACATATAAAAAGATGCTCTGCTTCCTTCATGATCAGAAAATGAAAATGCATATTGCATACCCATGAAGTGGGCAAAAATTAGAAAGTCTTAGAATACTAACTGTTGGTGAGGATGAGTAGCAAAAGGAAATCTCATACCCTGCTGAAGGGAGTGTAAGTGGTATAAATACTTTGTAAAACAACTTGCATTATCTAAAAAGTTGAAGATAGGTATATCCTGACACAGAAAGTTTTCCCTTGGGCATTGTGTTAGCTTCCTAGCACTGCTGTAACAAAGTATCACAAAGTGAGTGGATTATAAGAACAGAAATTTATTGTCTCACAGTTCTGGAGGCTGGGAGTCCGCGATCAGGGTGTCGGCCTTGTTGATTCCTTCTGAGGCCCTAAGGGGAATCAGCTCCATGCCTCTCTCCCAGCTTCTGGTGATGGCCGGTAATCCTTGGCTTGTAGGTGCATCGTCGCGTGGCTGTCTTTCATCTCTTCTTGTGTCTCGTGTTTTATAAGACATCACTCATATAGGATTAGGACCCACCCCACTCCAGTATGACCTCATGGTAACCTAACTGATAACATCTTCAAAGACCTTGTTTCCAAATAAAGTCAGCTTCACATGTATCAGGGGTTAGGACCTCAACGTATCTTTTTAGGGGACACGATTCAACCCATAACAAGTATAAACCAGGGAAACATGTACCATGTACACAGCATACATGTCCAAGGATCTTTTTAGCAGCCTGTTTCCTGATTGCTCCAGACTGGAAACAACCTAAATGTCCCTCAAGAGCAGATTGGATAAGGAAATGGTGATCCATTCATTTGATGGAATAGTAAACACGAAATGCAAATGCATGAGTGACAGTTACACATAAGCATCTTTATGAAGCTTACAACGATGATGTGGAGCAAAAGAAGCCAGACATAAAAGAATACATTCAGTATTATTCCATGTATGGGAAGTTCAAGTAGAAGATAATCTGTATTGTTTAGCGATGTGTTTATAAGAGGCAAAAATATAAAGAAAAGCAAGGATATGATCACCAACCATATAGGAGAAGGGGGTTGGCTCCTGGGGAGTGACAGATGAGGAGAAGCCCAAGGAAGAATTCTGGGAGTCTGATCAGGCTCTGTCCCTTGGCCTGGGGTTGTTCCAGGAGGGTGCACTGTATATATGTGTGTTCATTAAATGGCTCCTCTGGGTTGTTTGGAAACCCTAGTGGCATAGCGGTTAAGAGCTATGGCTGCTAACCAAAAGGTCAGCAGTTCAAATCCACCAGGTGCTCCTTGGAAAC
>NW_004444008.1:1581555-1605212 GCF_000243295.1 Trichechus manatus latirostris | reverse complement strand
ATAGCGGTTAAGAGCTATGGCTGCTAACCAAAAGGTCAGCAGTTCAAATCCACCAGGTGCTCCTTGGAAACCCTATGGGGCAGTTCTACTCTGTCCACTAGGGTTGCTATGAGTCGGAATCGACTTGACGGCAATGGGTTTGTGGGTTGTTTGCACTTTTCGGTATGAGTCTTAGTTTCTTAGAGCTGCTGTAACAGAAATGTCACACGTGGGTGGCCTTAAAGAACAGAAATTTAATTTTTCACAGTTCAGGAGTCTGAATTCAGGGCACTGGCTCTAGGAGAAGGCTCTCTCTCTCTCTCTGTCTGCTCTGGGGAAGGTCCTTGTCTCTTTCAGTTTCTGCGGCTTCGGGTTCCTTGGTTCCTTAGAGATCCTCACATGACATCCACCTTCCCCGTTTGTGCTTGCTTGTTTCTGTGCTTGCCCTGCTCTTTAGATCACTCAGGAGTGATTAGGTTTAGGACACACCCTATACCAATATGGCCTCATTAACATAACAGGGAAAGCCCTATTCCCAAAGGGGATTACATCCACAGGTACAGGGGTTAGGATTCCAACACAGATTTTGGGGAGACACAATTCAATCCATAAGAGTAAATATGTTCTACTTCAAAGTAAATGAAAGAAAGATATTTTACAGAAGAGAATGCCAGCAGGAAGTCTTGAACTCAGAAGAATGAGCACTAGAATCTGTGGGTATGGGGTCAGCTGCAGGCAACCTCGCAAATCAAGTACTTGAAGTGGTGTGGCCACTGGTTCTCCACCCCAGTCACCGGGAGGTAGACGGGTTTAACAGCTGTGTTTAAAGTGTCAGATGCAAGGACAATGACAGTCTTCCCTTAGTCGGTTTTATACTAATCCCCTCCCTGCTCAGGATGCTTTTGTAAGTCTGGGCCCATTGCTGTCCAGCAGGGACATCAAACCCCCACCTAGCAGGCGCCTTGTGTCAGCCCCCCTCCTCCGCCCCAAATTCTACCTCTGTCCCACTTCACCTGGACTGGACCCGCACATGGTCACAGCAGTGAGGGAGGAAAGCAATGAAAGAAACCAAGACGCAGCAAAGATGCAGAAGACGGAGGGTGGGGTCTGCAGCAAGGTAAACTCAGGGACAGGGTGGGGCAAACCAACGGGGCAGAGGGCCTCCTTCCAGTCCATTCGACTTGTGAAAAACGAGCATCGTGAAGTTAGAAATGAGGCAACCTTCCATCTTCTTCCTCGCTGTCTCCTATCGGCTGCATCCGCTCCCAGCCAAAAGTGTGGGAAGGCTTGAAACCAAGCGTTGCTGCTACTCCGGTCGCAGTGAGCCCGGAGCCCACCCAGGCGGGAGCAGCTGCCTTTACCACGCAGGGCCGCTTGCTGTGGGGCCCCGCCTCAGAAAAGCATGCTGGGTGCGTGGGGGCGTTAATGCTGCTGGAATCCTTCTGGGTGCCAGGCCACGCAGAGACCCGGCACAATCTCACAGAGCCCCCGTTCTGGGGGTGATAGGGTTTATAAAGAATCCAGGGAACTCAGCAATCATGAACTCTCTTTCTTAAACTTTTAAACATATCCCCTTTTGGTAAGCATAAAAAACATTCCTGTCCCCTGTTATAGATTGAATTGTGTCTCCCAAAAAGGTATGTTGAGGTCCTAACCCCCGTGCTGTGAATGTGACCTTGTTGGGAAATAGGGCCTTTGAAAATGTTATCAGCTAACATGAGGTCAGACTGGAGTAGGAAAAAAAGTGGCCGTGGAGTTGAGTCCAATTCATCATGTGTCAGAGTAGAACTGTGCTCCACAGGGTTTTCAGTGGCTGAGCTTTCAGAAGTAGATCACCAGGTCTTTCTTCCAAAGCACCTCTGGGTGGATTCAAACAGCCAAACTTTTGGTTAGCCATTGAGCACGTTAACCATTTGCACCACCTAGAGACTCCTACTGGAGGAGGGTGGTCCTAGCCCCGTCCAAGGGGTGTTCTTAGGAAAGATGAGAAGAAACAGGGACACACACAGAGGGAGGACGGCCAGGTGAGAACGGAGGCAGAGATGGGAGTGATGTAGCCACATGGCAAGGGATGCCTGGGGGCACCAGAAGCTGGCAGAGGCAAGGAAGGATCCTTCCCCAGAGCCTTTGGAGGGAGCACAGCCCTGCTGGCATCTTGATTCTGGCCTCCAGAACTGTGAGAGAATCCATTTCTGTTGTTGTAAGCCCCCCAAATCGTGACACTTTGTTATGGTTCCCCAGGACACTGGCACACCCTCCTATGATCCCGCCGTGGCCCTGCTCTGTCCCACTCTCCCTGAGGCTCTTCTCTCTGTGCATCCCAGCAGCCACATGCCACAGAGTGTGAAAACACGAAACAGTTGTCCTCTAAATATAAAAATACTGCAACACTAAACATGCCTTTCAAATCAAACAACCTCCCCCCGCCCCCCACACAAGATCCTGAAGCCATGTCACTGACCTGGCACCTCCTGTCATCTCGTGCAGGAAGCAGGAGTCTCCCAGGATATCACCGACCTGGCCTGCAGAGTCCCTTCCTCCCAGAGCTGGTATCTGAGCGCACCTTCCTGGTCCACACTGATGGTTCCCCTAGTGCCACGCACGATGAACAGGGCTCCAAACACGGGGTCGAGAACAAGAGCACACCGTGAACGCTCCGTTGAGGACATTCATTAGCCAGAAACCACTGGTTTGGCGTCATGTTGATGGGATGTCGGGACTCCAGGGCCAACGTGCCCGCTTTTGCCCCTTCAGAAGCTCTCGCCATAGGGACCATGCTGGAAGGAAGGACAGTTGGGTCTGCACTTAGTTAATGTCTGAGCTTGTTCCCTGCAAACTCCAGACGGCAGGGATCAGAGAATGTGGCCTGGAGCTGGGACCAAATGGGGGTTTCTATTCTGAAGACTACTCCTCTGTCCTCCACAATGAAAGACAGTGGGCCCACAGAGTGAACTGCAGCAAAACTAGAGGGTGGAGACCTCTCCTGGGGGTGAGAAAAGGGAAGCTTGTCCCGCTGTGACCTCAGGGGAATAAGAAGCATAGGTGACCCGTTGTACGTGAACACATACCTGGGGGCTGAGTGGTCAAGGAGTCTTTGCTGAGCCTGAGAGTGAGTGGCTGATGTGTGGGTGAGGCACAGTATTTGTTGCTGTTGCTGTTGCCATCAAGTTGGCCCCAACTCATAGTAAGCTTCCGTATAACAGAAGAACACATCACCCCGTCCTGCGCCATCTCATGGTGGTATCTTTGAATCCATTGCTGGGGCTATTGTGTCAGTTCGTCTCATTGAGGGTTTCCCTTGATTGTGATGACCCTCTACTTTACCAACCATGATGTCCTTTTCTAAACCAAAACCCAAACCTGTTGCCAGCAAGTCGATTCCAACACATAGCGACCCTATAGGACAGAGTAGAACTGCCCCATGGAGTTTCCAAGGAGCAACTGGTGGATTCAAACTGCCAACTTTTGGTTAGCAGCCAAACAACCATCTCGCCGCCAGGGTTCCCTAGCTATTGGTATTTCCTGATGACGTGTCCAAAGGAAGCCAGTCAACGTCTCACCATCCCCGCTTCTAAGGAACATTCTAGTTGCATTTCTTCTAAGACTGATTTGTTTGTTCGTTTGGCAGTCCACAGTATTTTTGATAGTCTTTGCCATCATCACAGTTTGAATGCATCAATTCTTCTGTCTTCCTTTTTTTCACTATCCGACTTTTGCATTCATATGAGGTGACTGGAAAGACCATGAGTTGGGTCAGGTGTCTCTTAGTCATCAAAGTGACATCTTTGCTTTTCACGACTTTGAAGAAGTCTTTTACAGTGGTATTTATATCCACCAGTAAAAGGGACTCAGGGAGAAACCTTAGACAATGGCATGTGTAGGAGAGAGATGGGGTGTATTCATGCCAACTCTCCCACCCCAAGGGAAGAGGAGGCTTCAGCAGACATTTCCAATCTCTTTCTGGAAGATGAAGTAGCCTGTGCTACAGGTTTTACGTCATCACTCAGTTCCTATACCTCTAAAAATTAAACTGTTAATGTAACAGTTTGATTACAAGGAAAGGAACATGCTTGCTGAACCAGAAACTGAGGAATCCCAGAAAGATGGAAAGTGGCAGAGTGCAGAGAAAAGAAGATTTTATCCCAAGACACACAAAAGGGTCCTACTGCAGAGGAGAGAGGAGCAACGCATTGCCCCACGCCCAGAGCAGCAGCTCAGGGCTGTGATCACAAGGCGCCCAGGGAGAGCCAGCAAGGTGATGAGCTGTGAAGACTCAGCAGAAGGGGTCAGATGGTTGGTCTCCATACACAGGCCCCCTTCTTTGGGTCAGGAGAGTATTGCAAGAATGGCCACTTCCAGGTGAG
Organism: Trichechus manatus latirostris; assembly: GCF_000243295.1. Lineage (NCBI taxonomy): Eukaryota > Metazoa > Chordata > Mammalia > Sirenia > Trichechidae > Trichechus > Trichechus manatus. The sequence continues at coordinate 1,600,869 of NW_004444008.1, read as the reverse complement.
TGAAGTTGGAGCAGTAGTTGGATCAGAGAGACTTGATGTGGAGACATAATCACCCAGACTGACAGAGGTGGAGAGCATACTGTGTGTGGTGCAGGGGCAAAGCATGGAGACCAGTTAGGATGTGATTGCTGTCCTCCAGGAGACAGAGAATTGGTGGTCTGGACAAGGATGTGGTGGAGGAATGGTGAAAAGGACATAGATTCAAGAGACATACAGGATGTAGAATCAACAAAGCAAAGTCATGGATTGAATACGGTCATGCCCCAACAATGCAGTGACCTGAGAATGCTTCAACTCCATTTACTCACCCTCCAAAGTTTGTGCTATTCTTCTCATGTTTTTAATTATTCATATATGTTAAACATCGCCATGCATTATTTTTCTGTTTTTAGAGTAGACATTCTTTCCGCATACCTAAATTTTTATGCTTTCTGTTGAGCTTCGTTTTGGCTTTCCATGTTTTCATCTGGGATCATTTCCTCTGAACTAAAGAATTCCCTTCATTATTTGCTTTAAATGCAGATGTGATTCTGGAAAATTCTCTTAGTTTTTGTTTCTCTGAAGTGTTTTATTTCACCTTCATATTTGAAGAGTATTTTCTTGGGTAAAGAATTCTAGGTTTGCAGTTATTTTCTTTCATTACTTTGAGAAAATTACTCAATTATATTATGGCTCCCATTGTTTCCCATCTGTCTTAGTCATGTAGTGTTGCTAGAACAGAAATACCACAAGTGGATGGCTTTCACAAAGAGAATTTTATTTTCTTACAGTAAAGTAGGCTACAAGTCCAAATTTAGGGCATCAGCTCCAGGGGAAGTCTTTCTCTCTCTGTTAGCTCTGGAGGGAGGTCCTTGTCATCACTCTTCCCTTGGTCTGGGAGCTTCTTAGCACAGGAACCTCTGGTCCAAAAGATGTGCTCGGTTCCCGGCACTGTTTTCTTGGTGATGTGAGGTCCGCCTCACCTCCACCCTATCTCTCTGCTTGCTTCTCTCTTTTATGTCTCAAAAGAGATTAGCTAAAGACACAGTCCAATCTTGTAGATAGAGTTCTGTCTCATTAACGTAACTGCCACCTATCCCACCTCATTAACATCATAGAGGTAGGATTTATAACACATAGGAAATCCACATCAGATGACAAAATGGTGGACAAATCACACAATACTGGGAATCATGGCCTAGCCAAACTGAGACACCTATTTTTGGAGGACACAGTTCAATCCATGACACCATTAGAAGTCAGTTATCAGTCTTGCTGTTTCCTTTCAAGCTAATCTGACTTTTTAGCTCCTCTGACTGCTTTTAAGGCTTTCTTTTCTCTTTGCTATTCTGACATTTTACAGTGATGTGTCTAAGGCATAACTTATTCTTTTGGGGCTCACAGTCATTGATTTTGAGGTTTGATGTCTTTTTATAGTTTTGAAATATTCTTGGCGATTATTTTTTCAAATGTTGTTTCTGTCCATTTTTTTTCTCCTCTCTTTCTGGGACTGCAATTACACCTGTGTCCATTCTTTTCATGATATCCCTATACCTCTTACTTTCTTTTCTATATTTTTGGTCTTGTTGTCTCTTTGTATATCAGTCTGGATATATTCTACTGACTCGTTTCCAGTTTACTGATTCTCCCTACTGAACTCTAACATAATGTAATGCCCACTGATTAAGATCTCAATTTCATTTATTTTAATTTTCCATTATAAGATTTCCATTTGATTCTTTTTTTTATAGCTTCTAGTTCTCTGCTTAAATTATCCACCTTATAATTTTATTTCTTGAACATATTAAATTATAAGTACTTAACATTCATGTAGGGAGCCCTGGTGATGTAGTGGTTAAGAGTTTGGCTGCTAACCAAAAGGTCAACAGTTTGAATCCACTAGCCGCTCCTTGGAAACCCTATAGGGCAGTTCTACTCTGTCCAAGAGGGTCGCTATGAGTTGGAATTGACTCCATGGCAATGGTTAAAATCCTTGTAAAATAACTCTGATTTTCTTATTGTCTGTGGTTCTGTTCCTATTATCTGTTTTTCTATTATTTTGTGCCAAATCTTATCTTTTTCTACATCTGTTTTTTGTTTTTGTTTTTGTTTTTTTAATTGAATGCCAAACATTATGTATAAAAAACTGTAGAGATAACTCAAGGCTCTGAATAAGGTTATCACCCTCCAGAAAGGACTTAGTTTTGCCTCTGGCAGATTATCTTATTCCTGCCTGGGATTAAGCTGGTTGGAAGCTGGTTTTCAGTCTTTGTGAGGACTGAGGTGTTTCCAGTTCACTCTTACTCTGAGGAGGTGGACCTTCAGAGTAACAACAAAAACCCTCCAGTAATTACAGGTCTTCTCTTCCTTGGCAGGTCCTTTGCTCCAGTTTTTGATCTTCCAGCCTTGTGAGACCACCAAAAACTCTGTTCAGAAGTTCAGTCTCTCAGGTGAGGCTTTTGTTTTCTAGTTTGGTATTTGCCTTGTGGGAAACAGCATCTGCAAAAGCCACACACCTGTCTTCATTTCCCTCTTCTTCTGTATTTTAGCCCTAAAATCCCCACTGCCTTGGTAGCTCTTGGAAGGCTTCAGTATGTGTGTATGTGTGTTCCAGCTTTTCTCATTGTTCCCCATGGATCCAAAACCAGCTAGACAGTCAAAAGCACGAAGTGGAAAAGGATAATGCTTCGTTTCTGACTTGTTTAATAGAATTGATGACAGTGTCAATCATCATTACAGAGAATTCTAGAAAAGAACCCTGTGCAAAGAAGAGTTAGCATAGCAAGTCTGACTCCTCCCTTTGAGAATCCTGCTTACAAGGTTGGCCTTGGCTAGTGCCTGGGAACTTGGATTCCCTGATAAGAGCATTTCCATGTGCCTAAGCTCTTTCTACAAACAACTGGTTTATGCTGAACACCTGTTCTCCTTCTGGACACCTAGAATTTGGGTACATGCCTGGTAGGGGGTGCCTACATGACCAGCCCCCAGTAAAAGCCCTGGGCACTGAGTCTCTAACGAGCTTCCCTGGTAGACAACATTTCACATGTGTGGTCACAACTCATTGACGGGGGAATTAAGTGTGCCCTGTGTGACTCCACAAGGAGAGGACTCTGGAAGCTTGTGCCTGGTTTCCTCCGGACTTTGCCCTATGTACCTTTCTCTTTGCTGATTGTGTTTGGTGTCCTTCAGTGGTAATAAACCACAGTGGTGAGTACGACTACATACTTTGTCCTGTGAGTTCTCCAAGCAAATTGCCAAACCTCAGAGTGGTCTCAGGGACCTTCCAACACAGACCAGCTGGGCTGGGAAAATAATGACTTCATATTTGGACAGATTAGGTTTGAGGTGCTCTTTACCTTGCCTGACCTGTTATTTATTCATTGTTTGACCATGTAATTGTTCAGTCCTCCCCTGACTGTTCAACAGCATTAACTCTGTTGACCATCCATGCTAGGAACATCACTTCCTCTCCTTCTATAATAAAGCTATCTCCTGGTTTACTTACTTCTCTTCCTCTGACTCCCTTGCAATCTCATGACTTTGGATTCCTGGCCCTTCTTCTCTTCTCACTCCATACTCTATGTGGGCAGTTTCATCCACACCCCAGCTTAAAATACCTCTTCTGTGCAGAGGACTCAAATGTTTACAGCTTTGGTCCTCATCTCCCTTCTGGGCTCCAGAACCGTGTCTTCAACAACCTACTTATCTCAAGGATGCCTCAGTGTTACCTCAGATGCTGGGTTTTTCCAGCAGTCTTATATAAGACAAAACCAGGAGCTCTGTCCCACAGAACTACCTCTTTATCTACACTTTTTTCTTGCCTCCCACGAACAGACTTGCACCCTTGGCCTCATTAGTTTTTGGCATAGTGTGTTGCATAGTGTGTCCCTCCATGTCCACATACTGTCACTTACTAGGTTTGCACAGAAGAGCTCATCAAGCACCTACTAGATACACTTTGCTAGGCACTAGGGATATGAAGATAGTTAAGACACGGACTCAGTCTTCAACGGCTATAGAGTCTACTAAAGAATGGCACACATGGAAATAAATATGCATAAGAAAGAATGGTAAATGTGATTACAGAACAAAGGGCATCATATGAGCCCACCAAGGGGGAGGTGATCAGATCTCCCAGAAGTCGGAAGAGGAGATGCTTGAGCTGAATTCTGGAAGCTCAGTGGGTGCTGTCCATAAAGATGGGTGGATTCGAGGGTGCTCATGGCAGGGAGAGGAAGGCGTGTCAAAGTCACCATGCCTGTGGAAAGAAACAACAGGAAATGTCACAGGAACACACTCAGCGAGTTTAAGATGCAGGGTTTTCATTTTCTTGAAACAGCCTTCATTTGAAAGCCTAAGGATCAGAAAAATCTAAGGGAGTAAAAAAGAGAATGTGTTTCTGGATTTTTGCTGAATGATGCAGGGTTTGAAGCATTAAGGGAAAGCCTGTCTCCATTAGAGCTCACGAGAGCAGCTGGTGTTACCCTCCCTTTCAATAAGAGCATGAGACAAGAGCCAAATTCAGTCTCTGGGAGACAACAAGGGGAAGGAGAGCAAAAAGGATTATCAGAGGAAATCTAAAAAGAGGAGAGAATTGGGGAAAGGAAGCCAACCAAAGATTCCAACAGAAGGGGCGGGATCCCTCCCCCTAGACAATTCCCGCCAATCACAGGCAGAATGGCGGAGGTTACACCTGGGAGCGCCTCCATTTGATGGTGTCATTTCAAAGGTTGGCCAGAGAAGGGCTGTCCTTCTGAAGCCTGGCTCCACCCACACTGGCATTTTCCTGTAGTCAATGCCACCATTGCTACTCGCAGGAAGGTTTGGACGAAGAATAACTTTCTGGCACTAACCAAATCATGCCAGAAATCAGCCACAGTGTCCACTCTGCTGGGTCCAATCATCAGATCCTGATGCAGGCATAAGGACCCAGCCTTGCTGACCAAGTTGATGTCCTTCCCCACTATTCAGACTTAGCTTAGGAGAGCGTGTCCACACAGATCAATGGTAGCTAAAGGAGGAATTTTACCCCAGGATTCTTCCCTCTTTGCGTGTGTAAAGGTGCTACCTGACATGCTCCCCTCTGCCCAAATACTGTCTGAACAAAGGAAGAAGACCCAGTTGATAGCGATTGTTCAGGTCAGCAATCATTGAGCACTTTCTTCAAATAAGTGGCTGCACAAGTCCCACTGCGCATTTTAATGCGCACAAACCACGGTCCCTGTCCACAGTAGAACACTGCTGGTTGCCATCGAGTCGGCTCCAGCTCATAGTGACTTCATGTACAACAGAACAAAACGTTGCCCGGTCCTGCACCATCTTCATGATCATTGGTATGCTCCAGTCCACTGTTGTGGGAATTGTGTCCATCCACCTCAGGGAGGGTTTCCCTCATTTTCGTTGACCCTCTACTTTACTAAACATGATGTTCTTTTCTAGCAATTGGTCTTTCCTGATGATGTATCCAAAGTAAGTGAGCAAAAGTCTTTCCATCCTCACTTCCGAGGAGCATTCTGGTTGTATTTCTTCTAAAACTGATCTGTTTGCTCTTCTAGGAGTCCACAGCATATGCAATATTCTTCACCAACACCACACTTCAAATGCATCAGCTGTTTTTCTGTTGTCCTTTTTCATTACCCACAGTAGAATACATCCTTGGAAATGGGCAATATAACCACAGGGTCATAATTAGTCTACTGCTGGCAAACACAATGATCTGAGAGTAAATCTCCAATACAGACATATGCTCAAGGCAGAAAAAGAAAATCAATAGAAATGAAGTGATTATTAATAATCTTGACTTATTCAAACTGACTTCAAAAGTGTAGTTTTTATTATATAACAAATATATATATGTTCATAACTACACTAACATAATATGTAGTCTTTTTCTCTAGATCAACAAAGGTGACTTTATATGTACACATATTTTTGTTTCCAGGTTTATAAGCATTTTTTACAGTCTGAAGGTCTTAAAAAAGCAAGAAAGTATTTCCTGCAATTTTTCCCAAAAGATTCCTGTAATTCAGAGCCCACATGATACAGCAATAGGCACATAGACAGAACAGTGCAATTCCCACCCAGCTGTTTCAATTTTTATTTTCTAGACTGTTACCGTAGGCTGGATTGGAGGATGGATTGCCCACAGCACTTCACTCCTACAAAGAATCATATCGATGCCCCATGTGCTAATTCTCATCATCATCTTCCCCTCTGAGAAAGTCCATTGTTCATGCCAGTGCAAAAATATTAACAATAATAATTTTAAAACTAAAACCTTTGTTATAATCTCTATCTGCCTATCACTCTGGGTAGCAGAAATGGGCTGGAATTAGACATCCAATTAGGTATTTCCAAGAGATCCTCATGCTTTTTTCTTCCACTGCCCTTACAACAATTTTGGGAGTTTCTATCTACAATTAGAGGATGCTACGTGAATGCAAATAAATACTGTTCTGCCTAGAAATTAAATTTCACCTGTGAATTTGTCCCAGCCTCAGGCCACTAACCAAAGATTAGTTAGGTAGATTAATTGAATAGTTTAATGCTGGCATGGGAGGAAATAATCTGTTAATTAAGTCTGGGGGAATAAAATACACAGGCAGAAGATAATAATCAGACTTGAAGAAACAACGTTTCTAGTCCTAAAATTCACTGGTGCCTGTTATCATTAGGTCTTCCAATAATTCCATTCATCATTCATCTGTCAGGTATGTTCTGGCCTGATAATTATCACAACCCTTTTTTGACAGTGTGAGATGCCTCGAGGTTTAAGTGGAGGTCCTAGAACCCACCAGGCACCAGCTATGAGACCCAGGCCCCCACCAGCTGAACTGGCTGGCGCTGCCTTCTGACAGAACTTCCTGGCCCTGGAGCCGCTCCCTGATACCTAACCTTCTCATGCCAGGTCATCAGGACTCCAGAAGGACAATCTGGGGTAAAGGGCACCCCGACGCTCATGCAAGCCTGGCATCTGGCCTGCCCCATTGGGGGAAACCAAGAGAAGCTGCTGGAGGATTTCCCAGATCATTCCAGATATTTCAGTGAAAACTCCCGCGTAAACCCAATTCTCCCCAGTGACTGCGATAAAAACGAAGCCCCACATGGCACAGGTTGGGTAATCACACAACAAGGAAAACCTGTTGTCGTGGAGGTGACTCCAACTCATGGTGACCCCATGTGTGTCAGAACAGAACTGTGCTCCATCGGGCTTTCAGTGGCTGATTTTTCGCAAGTAGATCTCCAGGCCTTTCTTTCAAGGAGCCTCTGGTGGATTCCAACCTTCAATCTTTTGATTAGCAGGGATAACCTTGCTGGTATTTAAAACCCTGGTGGCAGAGCTTCCAGCATCACAGCAACACAGAAGCCACCAAAGTGCGACGCACTGACAGACTGGTGTTCTGTACGCTGTTGTTAGGAGCCGTCGAGTCGGTTCCGACCCATAGCGACCCTGTGCATAACAGAAGGAAACACTGCCCAGTCCTGCACCATCCTCATGAGCGTCGTGATGCTTGAGCCCATTGTTGCAGCCACTGTGTCAGTCCGTCTCGTTGAGGGTCTTCCTGTTTTTCGCTGACCCTTTACTTTAACAAGCGTGATGTTCTTCTCCAGGGACTGGTCTCTCCTGATAATATGTCCAAAGTACACGAGACGAAGTCTCGCTGTCCTTACTTCCAAAGAGCACTCTGGCTATACCATCATCAAAACAGGAATCTGAACCTGCCAATCTCCTTGCTTACCCTGTAATTATGACTGCTAAAGTCCATCATTCTTTTCTTCAGGAGTTTGGCTAGAAAATCCATCCTCCCAGAAGCTACACGGAACCCTTCATCTATTCCTGAAAGCACAGTCTGCCAGAAGCGGCAACACTGTCTCTCTCCCCTTCTCTTTGTAAAGAGCGTTGCCTTTGCCGCTGGGGTTTTTTATATAATTATTGAATAAAACCTTCCCAGATTTACCTAGCAGAAATATCTTTTACGGAAAACAGATGGAAGGAGCTAGCCTACAAATGCAAATCATAACATCGTAATGACTTCTTAATTTTAAAAATTATGGATACGACTTCCCAAGAGGGACAACATGAGACTGTGACAACAGCTGCAGAAGATACACCAGAAGTGGGCAATCACGGCAAGGCCAAGGACGGCGGCGGGGGACCCTACACAGTATTCCCCGTCTTTCAACGCGGTGCACAGAGCTCTCACACGTGTCCAATTCCAGCAGTTTATTCAGGAAAAGGAAGGGAACATAGAAACCACCAATACTTGGGATACAGGTTTCCCAAATGTGTCTACGCATCCACAAGGAACATGAAGCTTTGGAAACACACATTTCATTAACTTTCTCCACATTTTCTACATGGCTTCTCGGATGAGAGTATGGAGCCACAGTTTGCAAACGCTCCTGGTTCAAACACAGTGTCTCAGATATATAAGTCCCCCTGAAATGGGCATTTAACACAACTGGCCTCTCTTGAAACCCATCGTTCAAGAGGATTGAACATTTGAGCATTTTCTTATTTTTCAGAAACTAGTAGGGTTTCTCCTCAAATCCTGTTTCCTCGTTGATTGGCCCCGTCCACCTCCTCTTACTGGATATAGGAGAGATGTTAGAAACGTTTCCAACTTGTTAGCAAATTTCAATATTGCACCGTGAATAAAACCGATATATATGCAAAATATGCCTCTTTCTCTAATTCTTTGTTCTTCTTTAATGGTGTCCTAGTCTCCTCGTGCTGCTCTGAGACAACCATAAGTGGGTGGCTTTAAAGAACAGAATCTATTGTCTCACAGTTCTGGAGACCAGAAGTCCAATTTAGGGTCTTGGACATGTCAATTCCTTCCTTGTTGGTAGCCCCGGGCGTTCCTTCGTTCTTTGGCTTGTAGAAGATCCTCACGTGGGGTCAGTCTTCCCCTGTGTATGTCTGTGTCTAGTCTGCTCTTTTTATAACTCAGAAGTGATCGGGTTTGGGACCCACCCTACACAGAGTGGCCTTATTCCAATAACAAAAGAAAAAGCCTATTTCCAAACAAGATCACATCCACAGGTGCCAAACTCAAAAAAAAACAAAAACAAAAAAGCCCAAACCCATTGCTGTCGATTCCAACTCATAGTAACCCTATAGGACAGAGTATAACCACCCTGTAGAGTTTCCAATGAGCAGCTGGTGGATTCAAACTGCCGACCTTTTGGTTAGCAGCCAAGCTCTTAACCACTATACCACCAGGGCTTCTCCACAGGCACGAGGGTCAGGAATTCAACACATATTTTGGGGGACACAATTCCATCCATAACAAATAGCAAGTCACCACAGGTATTAAAACACACACATGCCATCTCCCGATTAATACATTTAGAGACAGATTCAAGAACTGACGCATCCTGGTTGGCGGTCTCTCTGATACAGGCCCTTGATGGAGGGAGCCCTCTGCCCCCCATGGGAGCAGTAACCACTATCCTCGGGTGAATGGCGGGCCTCTGCTCTGAGCTGCCCTCGTCTCAGCAGAGCTGGCTGAAATTAAACAGCTGCAAGTACTTTCAGACTTCTGTCTGGAAACCTCTGGAGGTTTGGGAACCCAGCGTGAGTTTCCACTGAGATAGAAATGTACACATTGTGCTTTTTGCTTCCTCTTCTTCTTTTGTTTAAAGGCATCTCCTTTCTCACCTCAAACAGAGCACCAACAGAATATCAGGTGTTTCAAATTCTTATCCTAGGTTTGAAAAAAGGTGTCCTAAAGCCAGGTGTGGAGAAATCGATCAAAGTCTTGCTGGGAAGACACCAGAGAAGGAGAACATGCAGCTGTGGCCAGCACATCATGCCACCAGAACAAGGCACCAATTAGGACCTTACGACCACCAAGAAGGAAGAGCCAGGAGTGGAGCTTGTCCTTTGGACCTGGGATCCCTGCGGTGAGAACCTCCTAGACTGAGAAGACAGAGAGAGAGAGCTGTAACACCTGAGACAGCAAGAGACAACGAGAAGCAAAGGCAGCAGAACCAGGAGACTGGCAGGAGGCTTCCTGGTGGAGTGGAGTGCCTCTGGGCACTTATTGGTGAAGCTAAAGAGCTTGGTAACACTAGCCTGAGCAAGATAGAGGCTGAGGGGCCTCAAGGCCCAGAGGCCAAGGGCCAGAGAGAGACCTGCCTGCAGGCACGGCTGAGAAGAAGCTGTCCTGACCGAAGTACTGTATCCTGAGTGTTCCTGAACCTGAATTGTAACCTGTTCCTTCCCTAATAAACCGTGTAATTGTGAGTGTTGTCTGTGAGTTCTGTGTGACCATTGCAGCAAATTATCAAGTCCAACAGAGAAGTAGAGTTCCGTGGGAGAGACGTAGGTGGCAGAATTGGTAACAAGATTGGAGGGTGGGGGCATATCTGACTGCCGCCTCACAGGAATCAGCCTTGGGCTGCTGATCTTGATCCTCCTCCCCCTTATGAAGTTAGAGGAGGCCAGATGCCTCCCCGACACCATTTTTACAGCTGGTGTAATTAGGCTCTGCTGACAGCCCACCACGGGGGTCATTTTGACCTCCATGTGCAGGAACGTGATCATCTGGGGCTTTTATGAACTCGCCGGTTCAGAGAATAAGCACAGTGTCCTCAACATCATGCCCTTCAGCAGAGTGCGGAATGCAATGTGAAATGGTCCACATTGAACTCCATCCAGGGCTTCGGGTGGCTGAACCACCAATAAGTTCCTCACCATTCCTCCACTTCACTGCACTATTTCCTCTCAGATACTCCATCCCACGGCCAGCAGGCCCCCAGGGACCAGTTCATAGAACGCTGTCCCAGGAGCCTCTATCTTGACAGTGAGAATGCTTTTGCTCCTAAGGGCCTTGGGCCAGTTGACCGGATCCAACGTTCACAAGCTTTCAAACAGAACTGAACATCTAGCTGACAGAACCAGGCTTCTGGGCGTGAACCAGGACAAGAATCCGTGTATCGAAACAGCAGCAGTCTGACCATTCAGACAAGATGAGCCTTTTCAAAGCTATCAGTCTTTTTCGGGTTGTTCTTACTTCGGTTTTGTAGTTCATAGCTTTCTTGGTTCATAGCTACAAGAACCTTCGTTATGGTGGGTGCAAACATAGCAAGTGTGGAAGGCTAGGGGCAAGAAGAGTGCGCTGGGTTGAATAATGTCTTCCCAAAATCCACGTCCACCCAGAACCTCAGAATTGTTTGGAAAGAGAGTCTTTGTAGATGGAATCAAATTAAGGTAAGATCACGCTGGATTAGGGTGGGCCCTAAATCCGGGGACTTGTTGTTGTTGTTTGCTGTCGAGTGGATTCCGACTCACGGCAACCCCATGTGTGCAGGGTAGAGCTGCTCCATAGGGTTTTCAAGACTATGACCTTTCGGAAGCAGATCTCCAGGCCTGTCCTGCAAAGTATCTGTGGGTGGGTTTGAACCGCCCACCTTTCAGTTAGCAGTCAAGCACTTAGCCATTTGCACCACCTGGGGACTTCATCCAACGACTAGTGTCCTTATAAAGAAAAGGTTTGGAGACACAGAGACACACAGGGAAGACGGCCACGTGAGGACGGAGACAGAGATCCCAGTGATGTGCCCACAAGCCAAGGAACATGAAGGAACACCAACAGCCTGCAGAAGCTGGGAGGACAAGATAGGGTCTCCCCTAGAGCCTCCGGAGGGAGCACAGCCAGCCAACACCCGGAATTTGGACTTGTGGCCTCCAGAGCTGAGAGACAATTAATTTCTTCCATTTTAAGCCACCCGCTGCGTGGTAAATCTGTTGGGGCAGCTCTGAGCTTCCTGGGAGCTTCCTGTGAAGGCAGCTTTAGAGAAAATTGGAAACTGAGAGGCACCTTTTACAGAGAACAGAACTGTGCAAACCTGCCGGATGCTGTGGTGCCTTTGAGTTGGGTCAGCCCTGCAAGGCTGAAAGTGAATTTCCAGGAGTGCCCCGCCCCTACCCTCTCCAGCTGTCCGGGAGCATCAGCCATGAGGGATACTTTACAGGAGACTGGAATGTAACAGTGAGGTGGCAGCCGTATCTTTTTATATCCGAAGGTGGGTGGCACGCGAGGCACAGTGGCCACTCACACGTGGTCCCTGACCTACAGGCTTTGCTCATTGGTGTGACGGGATGGCTGGGAACCCAGACTCATCCACGTCTCACGAGCAGGACCGGGACCAGGGTGAGGAGAGTGAGGCACTTGACTTGGGGTGCAGAACTTAAGGGGGCACCAACAAATTCAGTTATTAAGATCAATAATATGTTAATGCAACATTTTTTTTAAAAAATAAAAATTGATGCAGCAAAGTGCATGGTGAACAAATCATCACAATATCCAATAAAGACGGGAGTGGTAACAGTGCCAGCTGGGTCCCATGGGAGCCTGCTGTTGCTGTCGGCTGCCGTCAAGTCAGCCCCCGACTCATAGCAACCTCGTGCACAACGGAATGGAATGCTTCCCGGTCCTGCACCACCCCCAGGATTGGCTGCAGATCAGACCATTGGGATCCACAGGGTTTTCACTGGCTGATTTTCAGAAGTAGATCACCAGGTCTTTCTTCCTAGCTCATCTTAGTCTGGAAGCTCTTCTGAAACCTGTTCAACATCATAGCAACATGCAAGCCTCCAGTGACAGATGGGGTGGTAGCTGTGCGTGAGGTGCACTGGCTGGGAATTGAACTCAGGTCTCCTGCATGGAAGGCAAGAATTCTAGCCCTGAACCACCAATGCTTCATTTAAGAAAAAAAATCTTCTTAAAGGGAGAAGTCTTTGTTCTCTCTAAGGATCCCTACAAAGGACGCAGGCTACAGAATGATGGACTTATCTTGGAGCAATCTTTGTGTTGTTGCGAAGAGCTGGAACTGGCTGTGCTGGAGAAGGGGCTCCATGCTGTCTCTGGGAAGTCACCTGCTTTCTGAAGTATTCTGGCTCATTTTAGATGAAGCATGGAGCATCAGAGAGAGAAATCCTTTGCTCCTGAGACTTGCGATGAGAATCGCTGTAACATGGTGAGACGGGAACCCTGGGGACGGGAAACCTCACTGTCGTGAGCCATTTCCTGCAATGGGTCCAGACCAGGGTTTTGCAAGCTCAGCTCTATGGTCATTTGGGTGGATAGCTGTGCATTGTAAGGTGGCGAGCAGCACCCTGGCCTCTACCCGCTGGACACCCACTAGTAGCACCACACTGCCCCACCCCAGCTGTGACAATTGAACATGTCTCCAGACTCTGCACCCAGTTGAGAACGCTGGTCTAGACAATAACGTGGCCTTCCTCCAGCTACCAGCACCCACGCTGAGGCAGCACAGCCCCACCCCGCAAAAAATAATAAAAAGTTCTATCGAGTCGACTCTAACTCATGGCAACCCCTTGGGTGTCAGAATGGAACTGTGCTCCATAGAGTTTTTACTGGCTGATTTGTCACAAGCAAATTGCCAGAGCTTTCCTCCAAGGCACCTCTGGGTGGACTGGAACCTCCAACCTTTCAGTTAGCAGCTGAGAACATAACCATTTGTACCACCCAGAAGCAGGGGCCAACTCCAGATAGATACTGAGTCAGGTAAGTTCAGAGTCAGATAAGGACAAAGTCTGGCACAGACAGTAAAGGCAGAAGAGTAGACAAGCAGAGGACAGATCCTGAGTCAGTCACCAGAAATGCCACATGTGAGGTAAGGGTCAGGCGAGAGACCAAAGGCCACGTGAAGCTCAAGTGAGCGACCAAGCAGCCTACAGCCAGGGAAACCTGAAAGCAGACTTGCGTAGACTGGTAGATACCAAGTGTTGGTAACAGAGATGGAACCCTATGATGGCCTTTAAACCAATAAGCCAAACCCAGTGCTGTCGAGTCGATTCTGACTCATAGTGACCCTGGAGGACAGACTAGAACTGCTCCATAGGGCTTCCAAGGAGCGCCTGTGGATTTGAACTGCTGTCTCTTTGGGTAGCGGACACGCTCTTAGCCACTGTACCACCAGGGCTCCATGATGGCCTCAAGGACATACTAATATGTAAAGGTAGGACAAAGACTCTCTGCCTTTACAGATAAAATTGATTATATCCGTTTGCTATTGTTGTGTTACAAACCACCCCCAAACTCAGAGGCTTCAAACACCCAGCATTTTCGCTGCGCATTGCTGAGGCTCAGCGGGGAGATCTTCTGGCCTGACGGTCAGCTGTGGTCAGGTGGGCGGCTCAGCAGATCTTAGCTGGGCTTTCCCAGGGGCTTAGGGTAAGCGTAAAGGAATATGAGATTTCAATACCTTTTGGTCTTAACTTTCACCGTGTTAACCAGAAATTACTATTACCCGCCGAGAACAGCGGTGGGTCAGTGGTGGAATCCTCGCCTTCCATGCAGGAGACCCAGGTTCGATTTCCAGCTGTGCACCTCATGCGCAGCCACCACCCGTCTGTCAGTGGAGGCTTGAGTGTTGCTGTGATGCTGAACAGGCTTCAGTGGGGCTTCCAGACTAAGACAGACTAGGAAGAAAGGACTGGCATTCTACTTTTGAAAGTCAGCCAGTGAAAACCCTGTGGGTCACAAGGATCTGATCTGCAGTCAATCATGGGGGTGCAGGCAGTGTTTTGTTCTGTTATGTGTGGGGTCGCCATGAGCTGGGGCTGGCTAGAAGGCAGCTAACATCAACAACTGTACCAGGCAGTGTCCAGGTGCCGGCATGGGTTAACTCTTTCAATCTTCATAACAACCACTTCTTACAGACCAGGAAACTAAGTACCAACCGGACACTTGGTTAACACGGGGGCTGGGAACCCCAGCTGTCTGGCTCCAGGGTAACCCGCAGGCTGTACTACCCCCACAGTGTTAATAAATTAGAGACATTCAATGAAATCTTGATTTTTTTACAGTCATTAAAAAGTTATGATTTCATCTTTGAAGGAAAGTTAAATATAAGAGCAGTCATTTGGTTGAAAATACAAGATTTTTGATCACTTAGAAATTCAAAGAGTGCTGGCTTGGCTAACGAGAGAGAATATTAATTCCTTTCATTTGCTTCATGTAGATATCACTGCAGGCGAAACACAAATTATTTAGTGTGATAGAATCCAATCGCGGGCTATAATACGCCATAACTTTGTTTCTGCAACACTGCCCTAATTGACTCTGATCCAACATTTTTCAGTTATGTGGTGTTGTTAAGTTCAGATGTTTTAAGAAGTTGAAGTAGAAATGGTATAAGTCAGGGGGAGAAAAGAAGCTAAAGAATGATGAGGTACAGTGTCATCCATAGTTCTACGCCAGTGTTCAATTAAAATGTAAATTTATCCTTTAAGAGGAGAATGAGTTGATCCACAGAAAATGAATGCGTGAGATGAACAAGTGCCATTGGGTTAGAAAACTTGGGCGAAATGCATTTCAGCAAATTAACCTTTGAGGGAAGGGAAGCATTTGTGTGATAAATGCATATAAAAATATGAAACACGGATTAAATTCTTTTTGACAAAACTACCATTTGAAAACTCATTTGCAAATAAATAAGGAAAAGTATTTTGTGGAGGGAGCATCAATAAAGTTATTAGCACCATCAAAGAACTGGTTTCTCATAGAGAAATGATATTATGAAAACTGAGGATGGTACAAATCTTGCTACTATACTTAAAGTCTCTATGATTATTTACCTTTTTAAATAAGCTCTTTTCTTGGAGTTTAACATACGTATGGAAAAGTTAGACAGCTAATGTGTCACTCTCCATGGATTATCAAAACGAAGCATCCTTGTGGCTGTCTCCTAGCTCATAGTCTCTCCTGCCCCCATAGCTTCCTAGGCTGTAATCTTTACGGAGCACATCACCGGGTCTTTCTCCCATGGAGCGGCTGGTGGGTTCAAGCCACCACCCTTTCAGTTAGCAGCTGAGCAGTTAACCACTGTGCCACCAGGGCTCTTTGCTCTCCACTATGACTTTCAAATATGCCTCACACTTGAACTTGGAACAAATCTCATCGTCTTTCCCAGTCTCATCAGCATCCTTGTCACCAAAAAATTCAAATCCTTCCTCCTACTTCTCGCCACCTTGGCCCCACTGGCCTTTCCTTATCTACATGTTGTATCCTTCATGCTCCAAGACATGTCAGGAAGCTTCCTCATCGCCTGTGAATCCAACGGGATGCCCCCTCTGAGCACACCTTCTCACCTGCCCTCGTAGGTCCCTTTGTCTGACTACAGACATTTACTCAACACGTACTATGTGCGTGCCACCAAGCTCACACTAGGGACAAGAGGTGACTAAGGCATGGACCTTGTCCTCCAGAGCATGCAGTCCAGCGAGGAAAAGAGACAGTAAATAAAAAGGTGTGATAAAGCTCAACAACTTTGGCTATAGAAAAATGCATGGATACAGCACAGGGATAAAAAAGAGAGGCCATAAAACACAACGGATGGAACATTGAGTGGAATCTTGAAGGTTAAGGAGGTTCCAGGAAAGGGGTGGGGAGCAGTGAGCAAGGCAAGGACCCAGGGGCAGAGGCTGAGGGTGGAAGTAGATCAGCAGGGCTGGGGCTCAGAAAGAGCTAGATGGACGAGGGAGCTCCTCAGCCTGACCCCTGGCCACTGAACCCCCACTCTCCACCCCCAGCCTACCATCTTCCCTGTTCAAATGCCCCTCTCTGCCTTCCAGACTTCCCATGGGACCAACCCTCAGCTGAACCCCACTCTCCACTCCTAGCCTGCCATATTCTCTGCTCCAAGCCCCCCTCTGCCGTCTAGCCTTCCCATGGGATCAACTCTCAGCTGAGCTCCCAAGAGGCTGCCAGACTATGAAATATACCTCCCTAGTCTTCTTTGTCTCCTCTTGCTCTAGTTCTGCTAAGAAAGGGTTAACAGTCACAAGGAGCAAATCTCCACCAAAAACTACTCGGCCTTCCCTACATGTTCTCTGTTGAGTCACTTCCCCGAAGTGACTCTAAGTACTCCGCTTGATCTAAAGCTTCCTAAAAACAGAAGAAAACGTCAACTATCCTGGACCTTACGGTCTGCTGAATTGTTTAACAATAATCAATCCATCATATAACACCGAGAGCCTCATGCACAAGCATGAAGACAGTGGGGGAAGCTGTTCACAGAATGGACCTGGAGGGGACACAGTGGTTAGAGAGTGGAACACCCACCTCCCCTACAATGGTCCCAACGTCATGAGCCTGCCATCTGATTTATGGTATAGATGTGTATCTGAGTTCCAGAAATGACCATTGAGTTATAACCAGAACAAACAATAGCATGGAAAGGTCCACCACTGATAGTGTATGATCGGGGCATGGCCTAGAGGGGGTAAGGACTGAGCACCCACGGCCCCCTGCCAGGGCAGATAGAACTGCCTACTTACGTATCTATCAATCTATCGATCTATCGATCTATCTATCGATTGATCCATCTGTCTAGCTAACATCATGGTGACCAGCACAAAACTCCTCATCTACAATATCTTCAATTTAAATACTCACGCTGGCTATACACATAACTCCCTGTCCCCTGTTCTAAGATATAACCCTCCAGTTCACCCTGGACCCTAGTCCTGCCTGGCTCTTCAGGAGCCCACCCCCACATCACCTAGGGTCAGCAATCTCACTGGATCCCCCATCTGTCCTCACTTTTTAAGCCATTATTATCTGTACCTGATCAGCAAAGCCTCCTCCTCTCCAGCTCTCAAACCCCAATACTGATACCATTACAGGGCCTATGTGCCCGTCCCAGAATAATAAAGAATGTCACACAGTATACCTGGAAACACAACTTTACTGTCTGATTCCTTCTCTTGAAAGTGTTTGAAATCAGCAAGATTGCCGCTCCGTGAAAACGGGCGCTTTAAACAGGTAAGCTTCCACAGACAAGAACCAAGTTCAGTTGGCCTTGCTTTGCATTCTGTTTGCTTTTCTTCTGACAATTCACAGTTTAAATTACTGACCTACTGAAACTGCCTGGCCCTGCTTTTACAGACCTCCGTGATCACTTACAACCACCAGGTTGGCCCTGACAGAGGATCCCAAAAACCAGACAGACACACCCACAGACAGAGCGAAAGAGCGTGAGGTGAAGTCACAACCCAGAGTGGGTCCGTGACTTTCGCACAGAGTCCTTCACACTCCACAGACGTCCCCTCTACAGGGACAGAAACTGGGGTCTTTCTTCTGCTTCCTCAACAATTCCAAAGAGGTCCCGCAGACGACCCATTCGAGGGAACACAAAATCAAAACGGTTTTCATAATAATATGAAGTCATGATATGTCTTTTTAGACATACAGTGACATTCCAATGCAATATCAAAGGATATCCACAGCTGTCTGGGCAATCACGAACATGCCCCTGGCTCTCCAGCCACAGACCTGGAAAACAGCTGAATCCAGAAGCAGGTAGGAGCTCGGCTGCTCCTGTGTGGACGTTAAAGAGGTCTGCAAACAGTAAACAGCACCACTCTGGAGAATTTTTTTATTTTGGAAAAGCTCATCGTTGTTGTTAGGTGCTGTCGAGTCAGCCCCCAACTCATGGTGCCCCCAGGCGCAACGCTGTGATCCACAGGGTTTTCACTGGCTGATTTTCACAAGTAGATCTCCAGGCCTTTCTTCCTAGTCCATCTTAGTCTGGAAGCTCTGCTGAAACTTGCTTAGCATCCTAGCAACAGGCAAGTCTCCACGGACAGACAGGTGGTGCCTGCTCGTGAGGTGCACTGGCAGGGAATCGAACCAGGGTCTCCCACATGGAGGGCGAGAATTCTACCACTGAACCACCTCTGCCCTCATGCTATTTATATTAACATGGAATAAATTTATTATTGTTGCTTTTAATGAACGATGAAATAGTTTTTAATTTAATTTCTCACGTGGTAACTGTCTGTAGCTATAACCCCCATGAGCAAAGCTCTTTGTGCCGTGTGAGCACTTTGGGTTCCATCCAGAGGCTGTGGGCACCGAGGAGGCCGGGGGCTCCCTCTGCTGTCCGTGCTTACCCACCACGTGTGCATGCGTCCATGGGATGCTGTGTTCCTAGGGTCCCAAAAGGAACAGGGCACCAGCCCCCACACCCGGTGTCCCCCACGGCTCAGCCAGCTGCCAGCCAGTGCCGCGTCCTCTGCAGCAGAGCCCAGACAGCCGGCATTAGAGCAGTACTCCAGCCAGGGCTCCCCAGGGCAGCGGGACCGCTAGTTAAAATACTACAGGACGTCTCACTCCAGGCCTCCACCGTGGTCCCATCATCACCCAGCTTCCTCCTGCCCCCCAGAACCCACAGGCATCCCACAGTCTGCCAACCACAAGGACATCCCACATCAGCGCCTCTGGCTACCCAGGACCCCAGGGGCTGGCCCCCGCCCCGCCCACGCCCCGCCCACCCTCACAGCCCACCCTCACAGCC
>NW_004444008.1:1565071-1581314 GCF_000243295.1 Trichechus manatus latirostris | reverse complement strand
CACAGCCCACGCCCTGCCCACGCCCCGCCCACCCTCACAGCCCACGCCCCGCCCACCCCCGGTGCTGTGCTGTCGTTAGGTGCCATCAAGTCAGCTCCGACTCATGGCGGCCTCACGTACAGCAGAACGAAACACCGCCCGGTCCTGCGCCATCTTCCCGATTGCTGGTGTACTCAAGTCCACTGACGCGGCCGCTGTGTGTTCTGAGTGCCTTCCAACCTAGGGCTTCATCTTCCAGCGCCACATCAGACAACCTTCTGTCGTGAGCCATAGATTTCCACCGGCTCATTTTGGGAAGCAGCTTGCCAGGCAGTTGTTCGTAGTCTTAGTCTGGGAGCACTGCTGCAACCTGTCCACCAGGGGGCGGAGAGAGGGAGAGAGAGGAGTGGACGCCTTCAAGGCCCCTGTAAGGTGGTGTGGGCAGAGGCACCCGAGAGAGAACCCCGCTGAGGACACCCGGTAAGGAGGCCTCTGAATGGAGGCATTTGGGCTAGGACACAGCTCTGTATAAGAGCGTGGCCACCGGCACCTGAGTTCTTGGCGGCAGCTCCCTGCGCACACACCCGTGCTCCAAGGCTGGCTGGGGAGGGTACTTCCTCCGAGGCCAGCCTGCAGCCAGGCCTGGAAGATCTCCCTTAGGATTCTGGCCTGAGCCAGACTCCGGTCCAAGGTCAGGTGGGCATGAGAACCCTGCTGACGCTCAGCACCTAACCAAGCTTTAGGTTCTTAGCAAATTTGCAGAGACTGCTCCTGACAGTCAGAAGGAAGTTGGGGTGCTCGTTGTCCATACCTGCACTCAGGTAAGGTGCTTCACCTAGAAATAGCAAGGCAGTCTAGAAAGAGTCACTGGATGATGATGTTGTTAGTTGCCAGCTTACATACAACATAAGGAAACGCTGCCGGGTCCTGTACCATCTGCATGACCATTGGTGTGTGTGAGCCCATTCTTTTCTCTGTTGTGTGAGTCCATCTCATGGAGCGCTTCCCCCATTTTTGCTGACCCTCTACTTTCCCAACCACCATGTCCTTTTCTAGTGACTGGTCCTTCCTGATGATATGACCAAAGTTGTTGTTGTCGTTGTTAGGAGCTGTCGAGTCTGTTGTGACACAAAGTGACCCTACGTACAACAGAACGAAACGCTGCCTGGTCCTGCGCCATCCTCACAATCATTGTTATGCTTGAGCCCATTGTTGCAGCCACTGTGTCAATCCGTCTCGTTGAGGGTCTTCCTCTTTTTCGCTGACCCTCTACTTTACCAAGCACAACGTCCTTCTCCAGGGACTGATTCTTCCTGATAACATGTCCAAAGTATGTGAGAGGAAGTCTTGCCATCCTTACTTCCAAGGAGCACTCTAGCTGTACAGATTTGCTTATTCTTCTGGAAGTCCACGGTATAGTCAACATTCTTCACCAACACCGTAACTCAAACGCATCAATTCTTCTTTGGTCTTTCTTATTTATTGTCCAGGTTTCACATGCATATGAAGTGATTGAAAACACCATGGCTTGGATCAGGTGCACCTTAATCCTTAAAGCGACATCTTTGCTTTTTAACACTTTAAAGAGGTTTTTGCAGCAGATTTGCCCAATGCAATGTGTCTTGATTTCTTGACTGCTGCTTCCATGGGCATTGATTGTGGATCCAAGTAAAATGAAATCCTTGGCAACTTCAATCTTTTCTCCATTTATCATGATGTTGCTTATTGGTCCAGTTGTGAGGATTTTTGTTTTCTTTATGTTGAGGTGTAATCCATACTGAAGGCTGTGGTCTTTGACCTTCATCAGTAAGTGCTTCAAGTCCTCTTCACTTTCAGCAAGCAAAGTTGTGTCATCTGCGTAACACAAGTGGTTAACGATTCTTCCTCCGATCCTGATGCCCCATTCTTCTTTATATAGTCCAGCTTCTTGGATTATTTGCTCAGCACACAGATTGAATAGGTATTATGAAAGGCTACAACCCTGAAGCACACCTTTTCTGACTTTAAACCACACAGTGTCCCCTTGTTCTGTTGAAACGACTGCCTCTTGGTCTAAGTACAGGTTCCATATGAGCACAATAAAGTGTCCAAAGTAAGTAAGTCCAGCCTGCTCTGGGTCTTCAGGAAAAGTAGGCTCCACTCAGGCAGAAAGGCTGTGACCGCACACCAGTGTCTTCCTTCTGCAGGAGCTCGTGGGGGAGGCACAGGGTTTCCTCTCTGCCTGAAAGTGGATGTGGCTTCGGTCAACACACTATTATAAATCTCATGCACAGGATGAGAGAAAACAACCCCTGTTTCAGAGGAGATGGCTCAGATGAAGGTGCCGCCACAGCCTTTGAGACTCGAATTCCCTGCCTTTGGTGCAGTGGAGCGCCCACCGTGCAATCCTCGCTGCGCTGCCCCTGGCCAGCGGGGCAGTGGGCGGCAGGCATTACTGGAACGGTCCTGCCCCACAAGCTGCGGCAGCAAGGTTTCTGTCGCCTCAGTGCACGGTCCACTTGGAGATTTTCTGCCTGAACTCTGAAGGCGGACACTAACTATTCCAGATCTCTTCTCTTGCAAATCCCAGAGCCACAGTCTGAGCTTTCCGGGCAGTCTTATGACCAGACCTGCCTCAGCCCGCCGCCTTTCATTGCTACGTCTGCGATGCCCTTAGAAGCACTTCGGCGCAGTGTGGCGCGGTGTGTGTCCGTAGACATTACACTCAGAAGCCGAACTCTGCTCTAACATAAAATGGAGACTCCAGGAGGCGAATGTGTCTGTTGCCCGGATCCCATCGCCCACCGGCACGGTGCTCATCAGCATGTCAGGGTCGCGATGGAGCTACGGCGGTGAAGACAGTGGCCCCCAAAGCTCCCGTGGTGAATATTAGAAATAGGTGCTTATTGGTGAAATAAAAAGTATTCAAGAGATGCACCCCTGTGCATGGGGAGTCCCTGGGTGGTGCAAATGGTGAACACACTCGACTGCTAACCAAGAGGTTGGAGGTTCAAGTCCACCCAGGGGCACGTTGGAAGAAAGCCCTGGCAATCTACTTCCAAAAAATCGGCCTCTAAAAGCCCTACTCTGACACACATGGGGTCACCAGGAGTCGGAGTCAACTTGACCGCAACTGGTGGCAGTGAATGTAAGGTACAAGAATACAAAGAGGCTTGTCGCTGGCCCCTGAGGAATGGGCGGAGCTGGACCCTCAGGTCCTGAGTCCAGGGTGGGGGGCCGTCTGGTCGTCTGTGGATGACTGGTAAGGCAGAGCCCGCCCTGAAGGGTGGCTGACCTTGCTCTAGCGAGGCCGGAGCACTTCGGAGCACAGAGAACCGCGGCCAGATGCCCAGTGCCAAGTAGTTCTAGTGGGTGTTTGTCCGTCAGTATCTGCATAGACAGGAGCGTCTGAGGCTTGCTTTCCTCTAAGCCTGGCAGCGGGCCATGAGGACCAGCTAACCTGAAGCCACCTCTGACTCTTCAGAGGCCACACCATTGACAAAAAGAGCCCAACTCAGGTCCATTTACAGAACTCACACACCATTCCTCTCCAGGCTGGCCCAGCTTCTCCAAGCCTGGCCATGTGGCCACCCCCCTGCCCTGCCACCAACCCAAATTCTAGAGTTCCCCCAGTTCACCCACTCAAAAGCCTTTCTCGCCAAAGGTCTTGCCTTGTGTCCAGAAAACAAGGGCGGAGGAAATCGTGTGGGACCCTTGAGACCTCACCGTGCCCGTTTGGCCACGTTCTGGGATCCATGGGCACCAGGCCACCTCCCTCAGCTCTTTGAAGGCCAGGCCTCATTTTCTACATGCAAGTACCTCACGTCTGCACTCACGGCTTAAACTCATTTCTGTTTCTCATGCTCAACATGCTGAGCTCAGACCTTTAGGACTCAGCCCTGCAGTCGGCCCTTGCCCTTTGCCTCATTCCCTGGGGTGCACCACGGTAAACACCTCTTGTCCCCTGGGACAATCCCCTTGGAAACTCCCCCCAGTTGGTCCCACTGGATAGTCTCAGGGAACTTGCACCATCCCCCCTCCCCCGACAGGACTAGCCAGCCCCACACCAGCATGACTGACTGCCGAACTGACACCCCCGTGCGGGCTGCTGCCACGCTCCTCGAGCTCGCTCTTGCTCTCCTGTTACTTCCATCTCCTGTTACTCCCACGAGGCCCTGTGTGGTGTGCTGTGTGCCCCTCTGGAAACAGTGAGTGTAATAAGCCTAGTTATTTCCACAGCCCCCTGACTCCTCTCTCCCCACATTTCACCTGACTTACCACCCCAGGAGTCTGTTAAAGCAATCTCCCTAAGCAGTGAGCCCAATCCTGTATAAACAGCTGTCTTAGTCATCCAGTGCTGCTATAAAAGCCATACCACAGGTGGATGGCTTCAACAAAAGGAAATTTATTCTCTCACAGTCTAGGAGGCCAGAAGTCCAAATTCAGGGCGTCAGTACCAGGAGAGGGCTTTCTCTCTCTGTCAGCTCTGTAGGAAGGTCCTTGTCATCAACCTTCCCCAGTTGAGGAGCTTCTCAGTGCAGGGACACCCGGGTCCAAAGGATGCGCTAGTCTCCTGGTTCTTATTTCTTGGTGCTGTGAGGTCACCATGTGTCTCTGCTTGCTTCTCTCTTTTACATCTCAAAAGAGATTGATTTAAGACACAATCTAATCTTGTAGATCTGCTGCTAATCCCATCTCATCAATATTATAGAGACAGGACTTACAACCCATAGGAAAATCACATTAGATGACAAAATGGTGGACAATCACACAATACTGGGAATCATGGCCCACCCAAGTTGGCAGATATTTTTAGGGGACACAATTCAATCCATAACAACAATGGTGCCTACTAAATGCCTCCATTGCTTCTGTGCCTACTGTGTGCCTGAGTTCGGGAGTGCACAGGGAGACACAGCCAGGCTCTGACCTTCAGCAGTGACTCCGGGAGAAGAGTGTGGAAGTGAACCGATGGGAAAGGTAGGTCTCTGAGCCTCTGCACCCGTGGTTTCAACAGTGAAAACGTCCGCTGTGTTACTGAATTCCAGACACCAGGAAAAGTGACCACTTCCCCAGAAGGCTGAGGGTAGTCTTAACTTTCCCTCCAGCTAATTCTTTAAAGGGAGGTACTGTGGTGTTTTCTAAAGAAAACGGAATTTGCAGTTGGTGGGTTCAAGTTCATGGTCCACCACTGGATATGAAACTTTAAAGACAGGTAGGTAGACAGCTGCTGTCAAGCGGACTCTGACTCACGGCGACGTTATAACAACAGAGCCAAATGTTGCCAGTCCGGCGTCATCATCACAGTCATCATAGTGGTCAAGGCCATCATTGCGGCTACTGTGCCAATCCGGCTCGCTGAGGGTCTCCCTCACCCTCTGCTTCATCAAACATGATGTCCTCCTCCAGTGATTGATCCCTCCTGGTGACATGTCCAAAGCAAGGGCGTTGGACAATGTTTTGTCACAATCCATAAGGTCTTTGTTGGCTAACTTTCAGAAGTAGATCACCAGGCCTTTTTTCCTAGTCTGTCTTAGTCTGGAAACTCCACTGAAACCTGTCCACCCTGGGTGACCCTGCTGGTATTTGAAATACTGGTGACATAGCTTCCAACATCACAGTAACACTCAAGCCACCACAGGATAACAGACTGACAGACGGGGGTGGATGTAACGTTAGGAAAATTATTTAATTTCTTTGAGCCTCCAAACGCTTATATGTAAACTGGAAATATGGTTTATCTAACAGGGACATTGTGAAGGTTGAATAACTAAAGTGTTCTGTATATTCTAAAATGCTACACCTGTGTACAGCGCTGTTCTTTTCAAGTATTCATTTTTTGGCATCAGCGTACTCTTAAAAATACCCTTTTCCGTCAGAAAAAGTCTATTGAATTTACCCAAATAACCTATTCAAATCTGTGAATAAGAAGCAAAGAACTTTATAAAAAATTCCTTCTTGAGTTAAAAATGCTGCATTTGGCAAAGTCTGTGTTTTATTTACTGTAATAGATGGTGAAGAGAGAATTTTTCACAGACTTGCTATCTTGCAGTTTTTCATTTCTTTTCAAAGTGCAGCTAGAGGTAATAAATTAGACGCCACGGGCGCTGTTTCTGCCGGCAGCCTTGAGACGCTGGAGCGCAGCATGGGTGCTGAAGCGGGAGTGTGGACCCCCTCTCCTTCCAGAAGACCCACCTGCCCCCGTTCACCACTCCAACGCAAACTGCACCTCCCCTCCCAGAAGTGGAGAGGCGTTCGCTGTTCCCGACTTCAGTCACTTCCTCGGAATGACAAAGGAGCCAAGCGTTATATCTTTGCCTAAAGACAAGTTTTATGAGCTCTTCCTTTCCCATTCTTAGGAAGGGTCATTTTTACTAAAGTAACATTAGAGAAAAAAAAGTCATTTGGCCTTATTAAGCGTGTGTCTTCCACTTTAGTAGACTAAGCAGCTGAAACCGTGTTTGCAAGATGATGAAAGCAACCCAACCATTTATCTGAAGGGAAAGAAAGATAAAATCACTGGGAGCCTGCAGATTAAAGAACCCATTTTCTGCGTTAGATGGATACATAAACACAACACATAAAGACAAAACACGAGCCCAGGAAGTCTCTTCAATGCACTCCCTCAAATCTTAGCTTGATTAACTCTCGGCATTTCATAACAATGCACTTTCCAATTACACACGGGCTGGCTTCAGCATCCTAAGCAGGACTCTTACTGTCACTGGCTGTCCTTGCATTCCCAACGGCAACGTCTTAAACTCTGAATGCAGATCTCATCTAGGTTAATGAAATAGGCTAACTCGCCTTGCCAAACCATTGCTCATAATCAACCGATCGTTTATAAGCTCCAAAATAGCCATCCGAGCAAAACAGAAATCCTCAACCTAAGTATGTGCCCTGTTACCATCAACGGGAAAGACGTTCGGGTGAATTAGTGAGTAGGAAGTCCACACTCACCAATGCAGAGGGTCCAGGTTTTAGGGCACCTCCCCTCTCGTAGTACAATAACCTAATCTTAGCCTCACGAAGTCCCTCAGCCCTCCACTCGGAATGAGAAGGGACCCTTCAACTGACAGTCACAGGGAGAAAGTGAAGGGCTATATGGTTCTGAGAATCCCAAGAACACCCAGCCTGTTCTCGCTGGTTGATGGCGGTGTCCTCTGCTGGACAGAGATAGGCCCCCACCACTTGCTACTCCAGAAGGTTTGTCACCAGGAAGACAGGTTTCAGACAGATTCTGCCACACACGTCCACGTTCCTTGGCCAGCGGGTACACAAGCTGTCGACAGCCTGTTGCTTTCGTGAAGCTCGGTGCAGCCTCAGCTCTCAGTCCCTTTGGTCCTCCTGCAGTGGTCCAGCCATGCTTCTGTTGGATCAGGACACAGAATTCCTCGTTAAGAGGCAGGAAGCAAAATGGAAGAGAGTCCCAGGCTAAGGACAACACTCCAAAGCAACTGTTGTTGTTGTTATGAGGCGCCATTAGGTCAGCTCCGACTCCTGATGAGCTTATGTACAACAGAACAGAATGTTGCCCAGTTCCATGCCGTCTTCATGATTGTTGGTATATTTGAGTTCATTGTTGTGGCCAATGAGTCAATCCATCTCATTGAGGGTTTCCCTCATTTTCACTGAACCTCTACCTTACCAAACATGGAGTCTTTCTCCAGGGATTGGCTTTCCCAATGATATGTCCAAAGTAAGAGAGACAACCCCCAAGACTACGGCCTTAAGATGCCCTTCTGAACTGGAACTGAAGCCATTCTCAGAGGCCTCCTTTGAGCCAAACCGTAGACAAGCCCATAAAATAAACAACAACACCCAAGAGGAATATGGTCCTCAGAACAATCAATTATATGAGATCAAAAGGGCAACGTTTGCCCAAAAGCAAAGGTGAGAAGGCAGGAAGGAGTAGACAAGCAGGACAAAAGAAAACAAACAAACAAAAAAAAGCAAATTAAGAGAGACAAAGTTTTGCCATCCTCGCTTCTAAGGAGCACTCTGGTTGTATTTCTTCTAAGCCTGGTTTGTTCATTCTTTTGGTGGTCCCTGGTACCTTCAATATATATGCTGCCTGCTGGGCCCTCCGATTCCTGCACCCCTGAAATGGAGGGGCAGAGGGGCCTGGGCAGGTCTGACCAACCCACATATTCCAATTGTCATGCATATCACTCATTTCCGCCAATGAAAGTTATCTCCAATAGCCCTTCTGCTGGTTAACAAACCTCCAGTGCAGAGATTCGCAGTGAAGATGGTTGAAGCCTTGTGCCGTGGGCTCTAAACACTGAACTCTGGTTGGGCATCTTTAAAATGCTAGCTCGGCCTGACCTGGGGTGTTAACTAACCATTCCCTGCATACAGAGTTATATCTTAGTCCCCTGGGGCTGTAGTAACAAAACACCACAAAGTGGGTGGCTTTAAAGAACAGAAGTTTATCGTCTCACAGTTCTGGAGGCTAGAAGTCTGAATTCAGGGGTGAGCAGAGCCATGCTTTGTCTACTCTAGGGGAAGATCTTTCCTCGTCTCCTCCAGCTTCTGGTCTCCCCAGGTGAGCCTTGGTTTCTAGATGTATCGTCACTTGGTGTCTGTCTTCCCCTGTGTGACTGTCTCCCTTTTATAAGACACCACTCAGAAGGGATTAAGGCCCACCTTAATGAGGTATAGGAGCCCTGGTGGCGCAGTGGTTGACAGCTACGCTAAGCTATGGCTGCTAACCAAAAGGTCGGTAGCTCAAATCCACCGCCACTCCTTGGAAGCTCTATGGAGCCATTCTACTCTGTCCTATAGGGTCACTGTGAGTTGGAATCAACTTGACGGCAATGGGTTTGGTTTTTTTGTTTTTAAATGAGGTATGACTTCGTTAACTTAGCTGATAACGTCTTCAAATCAAGACCCTCTTTCCAAACAAGCTCATGTTCATAGGTACAGGGGCTAGGACTTCAACATATTTTGGGAGGACACAATCTAATCCATAACCCTAAGTAACTGTCTCAGTCATCTAGTGCTGCTATAACAGAAATGCCACCAGTGGATGGCTTTAATAAACAGAAGTTTATTCTCTCACAGTCTAGTAGACTAGAAGTCTGAATTCAGGGCACCAGCTCCAGGAGAAGGCTTTCTGTCTGTTGGCTCTGGAGGAAGGACCTTGTCATCAATCTTCCCCTGGTCTAGGAACTTCTCACACAAGATCTTGGGTCCAAAGGACGTGCTCCGCTCCTGGCACCACTTGCTTGGTGGTATGAGGTCGCCAAGTCTCTCTGCTCAGTTCTGTCTTTTATATCTCAAAAGAGATTGACTTAAAACACAACTTAATCTTGTAGATTGAGCCCTGCCTCATTAACATAACTGCCACCCTTGCCTCATTAACATCATAGAGGTAGGATTTACAACACAGAGGAAAATCACAGCAGATGACAAAATGGTGGACAATCACTTAATGCTGGGAATCATGGCCTAGCCAAGTTGACACACATTTTGGGGGCACACAGTTCAATCCATAAACAGTAACCCACACATATAAACATTTTGCACTGTGTTTGCTGAAGTATTTTAAAGGGAAATTGCAGACAGATAATAGAATGAGCTAAGGAGTGCATTCAGCACTCAGGGTTGTACGAACACCCGAGAAGCCCAGAGGGGCAAGTGAGACGTTCTCTAACTCATCTGACATGGCCTCTGACATGGCCCAAGTTTTTGAACTACAGGAGGATTTTTCCTCTGCTCATTCGAACACAAGACATCAAAATAGCAAAAAGATGAAAATTTAACAAAAGGAGACCCTCGCAAAGGATGAAAGCTGGAGTCTAAGCAAATATATGAGAAATGTTCTGGAGAAGACACGTGATTGCCTTATAATTTACGGAGCTTCTGTTGGAGCCACAACCAAAGCTGCGATTGTGGCCTGGGCATCACGAGAAGGAGGTCCCCAGTCCGGGGTCCAGTCCCCAAAAGGGGCAGTCGATTTCACTCTATTTCAATATCAAATGCAGCATCCCATCCAAAAAAGCCCCATACACACTTCCCGCTGTGCAAGGGGAGAATGCAGTCATTTTGCACAAGATAAAGACGTGTTTCCTTGTGTACAGTTATCATCCATATTTTAAGATGCATTCTCGAAGAGATCTACTTTAGGTTGGAGAGGACAACACTGGCTGTGCTTGGCAGCAACAGAGCTGTTCATCCAGCAGTCTCCGCTTGGGAAACGTGTGTCTGTTTGAAGCTGTTGTCCCCGTGGAGGGCACGATGCTTTGACTCCAATTCACTGCAGCTTTGCTTTGTACCATTTGCTCATTTATCAAATATTTACTGAGGGCCCCACATAGGGCACTGGGGTAGACCCCGGGCAAAGTACAAAGAAGTATGTACATGGTTTCAGCTGGCAAAAAGCTTTGATACTGAACTTCATTTAAATATCAGAACAATAACTGTGCAGGAAGGTGAAGGAGGACATACAAATGAACGTCACAGCCCAGCAACAGTGTAGAAGCCAAAATGGGAGACATCGGGGATCAGAGTGGTCAAAAATAAAAATAAAAGCTTCTTAAAGAAGGCGGCTGGCTGGACTTGAAGCTTGAGTTGAATTCATTTATGCAGAGAGGAAAACAGTCACTCTACTAATAATGATGCATTTGAACTGCGGTGTTGGTGAAGAATATTGAATATACCGTGGACTGTCAAAAGAAAGAACAAATCAGACTTAGAAGAAATACAACCAGAATGCTTCTTAGAAGTGAGGATGTTGAGACTTCAGCTCACTTACTTTGGACATGTCATCAGGAGAGACCAAATCTGTTGCCATCGAGTCAATTCCAACTCATAGACCACGCACTAGAAAAGGACATCATGGTTGGTACAGTAGAGGGTCAGTAAAAACGAGGGAAACCCTGGTGATAGGGAACCCAAGGTTGAAGTAAGGGTACTGTTGATGTGTTGTGAGATTGTTAACCATTGTCATAGGGCAACATGTTTTGTAACTATTAAATGAGAAACTATTTTGTTCTGTAAGCCTTCATCTTAAGTGAGAATAACAGCACAATTGGAAGAGCGTAGTCAATGTCACTGAACTGTGCATGTAGACATTTTTGAAATGGTGTATCTTTGGCTATGTGTATTTTCACCAAAAAAAAGAGGTTGAGAAGTTAGAGGGTTGATATGTTGTGGAGTTGTTAACCAATGTTATAAAACAACATGTGTACTTCTGTTTCATGAGAAACTATTTGTTCTGTAAGTCTTCACCTGAAGTACAATAAAAAAATTAAAAAAAAAGAGGGAAACCCTCCATGAGATGGATCGACACAACAGTGCCAACCATGGACTCACACGTACCAACAATCAAGAAGATGGCGCAGGACTGGCAACGCTTCCTTCTGCGGTACGTAAGGTTGCCATGAGTCGGAGCCAACTTGACGGCAACCAACAGGAACAACAATAAAGAGGAGGATACACCTCTGGTGTATCGGATGACAAAGATGTGGAAAAGAGCATTAGCTCTTCTGGGAACAATATGGCCAGAGGGGAGGGTTGGTGCTGGGAAATGATGAGAAAAATGTGCTGACAAGAGGGTAGTCTCAATACAGAAGATCGAGAATGGAGGTTGTAGAAGTTCACGTTTCTCCCGAACGTAATGGGGGCCCCTGGAAGCTTTTGGAGAGGAGCAGACATGATAAATGGGGTATTTGGGGGGATTTTGGGATAAGTCTGCCTGCAGTAAGAAGAAGAAATTGGAAGGGAAAGACAGAAAGCCGAAGGACCCATGGGAAAGCACTTTCAGTCGGGGCAAGAGGTCGTGTGGGTCTACAGGAGGGTGGCGGTGGGCCTGGAAATCATTGTTCTGTTCATTTTCTGGAGAAATAAAAGAACAACTACCCTAGAAAACTAGCACTGGCAGGTGCCCCATGTAACAGATTGTCCTTCACGGCTTTCACCCGTGGTTTTGTACTTTAACTGACCACCGAACAATTGCTTCAGCTCCAGCCTATTCATCATCCTCCCTAGTCCAGCCCAGCCGACCTGAACAGAATGAAAGGATCTCGGAACCGGTGGGCTCCCTGGACTGCAAGATCTCATCACCGTTCATCTTCCTCCACTACTGAATGGCGCCTCTGGGTCCCAGGTATCCCGGCAAGGTGAGCGGAGACACCACACCTGAGACCTGGGGAGAGCTGGTTCCCCACCCGTCTCAGTCCCCTAGTGCTGCTGTGGCACGAATACCACACAGATTTATTTTCTCACAGTTCAGGAGGCTAGAAGTCCAAATTCGGGGCATCGGCTCTAGGGGAAGATCCTTGTCCTTTTGAGTTTCTGTAGCCCCAGCTTTCCTCAGTTCCTTGGCGATCCTCACTTGGCGTCTGTCTTCCCCCATGTGTGCTTCTGAGGCTACTCTGCTCTTTGTAATAACTCAAAAGAGATTAGTTTAGGACACATCCTACACAGACATGGCCCCATTAACATAACAAGGAAAACGCTGTTCTCAAGCCAGATCACATCCACAGGAATAGGGGTCAGGATTCCAACATATATTTTGGAGGGACGCCGTTTAATACATACATCTCACATACCTCGGACATGTTATCAGGAGGGATCCAGTCCCTAGAAAAGGACATCGTGCTTGGTAAAGTAGAGGGTCAGTGAAAAGGAGGAAGAAGACCCTCAACGAGATGGACTGACACAGTGGCTGCAACAATGGGCTCAAGCCTAACAAGCATTGTGAGGATGGTGCAGGACTGGGCAGTATTTCGCTCTGTTGTACACAGGGTAGCTCTGAGTCAGAACCGACTCGACAACACCTAACAACAACATCAACAGAGTTGCATAGAATGGTGAATATAATTAATGTCACTGAATTGTACACTTAAAAAAAATGGCTAAAATGGAAAGGTTTCGTTATATATATTTTTCCAAAATAAAATTAAAAAATAAACCAAACAAAAAACATCTCTCTTTCCATTTAGCTGGGGTGGGTTTCTGGAACATCCAGAGCCATGACTAGAATGAGCACAACTCTCCGGGTCTTTCTGGAAGTTCACAGGGAGGACTCACTGTCATCTATGGTGTATCGGACGGCAAACAGTGTGGAGGCTCGCAGACTCAGCTTTGGGTCCTGGCTCCACAGCTTCCAAACAATGCGACTGCCTCAGCCTCCTGGCTCTGCCCTAACACAAATGCAGCAAGTGGGGGCTTTAAAGAACAGAAGTTCATTTTCTCACAGTTCTGGAGGCTACAATGCCAAATGAGGTCTCAGCAGCGGATTCTTTCCTCTCGGTAGGCCCGAGCATTCTGAGTTTTCTTGGTTCCTAGTCAAGCCTCACATGCCATTGATCTCCCTTGTTTGGGTGTGCCTCTGTGTCTATTTTGCTCTGTTTATAACTCAGAAATGATCAGATTTTGAACTCCCCCTCTCAGGCAGGGTCTAATTAACACAACAAAGGAAGCCCTCTTTCGAACGCCATTACATCCACAGGAATAGGGGTTAGGACTCCAACACATATTTGGGGGACACAATTTAACCCAGAACAGCCACCTGGAGCACTTTGTGTGTGTCTAAGCCTCCACTTCTTTCTGTCAAATTAGAACTAAGTACCTGCCTGGCGGTGGATTTCTTTCAAATTACATGAGACAATCAGACCCGGTTCTGACATGTGCCATACATGTTTACTTCCTTAATTCAGTCTTTTCGTCTTTCTCCTGTTTTTCCTTCCTTCCTTCCTTTCTTCCTCCCAATGTAACATATAAGAAACATAAAATGTGTTAGACCGTTCTCTTGCATATTTCTTGCATAGTTCCTCTACGCTATCCTGCAAATGTCAGCAGCTCATCTGCCTTCTACGTCTAAACACACAGCTGTCGTAAGACAGCTTCTGGAGGTGACAGCAGCTAGCAGCTAACATTTGCTGAGCCGACTGTGTATCCAGCACATTACTCATCTAATGCCCACACAGCTGTGATGGGCTGAGTTGTTTCTCCCAAAAAGATGGCGCAAGTCCTAGCCCCTGCACCAGTGACTGTGACCTTGTTTGGGGAAAGATTGTTTGCCTTTGCAGATGCTATCAGTTAAGTTAAATGAGGTCCTATCATGGTAGAATTAGTTGCCATCGAACCAGTTCTGACTCCTGGAGCCCCGATGTATGTCAGAGGAGAACGTGCTCCATAGGGTCTTCAATGGCCGATTTTTGGGAAGTAGATGGCCATGGCTTTCCTTCAAGGCACCTCTGGGTGGGTTCAAACCACCAACCTTTCAGCTATTGGCCAAGCTATTCACCGTTTGCACCACCCAGGAACTCCTACCAGAGTAGGGTGGGTCCTAATCCTAATCCTTCAAAGTAGTGTCTTATAAAAGGAGAGTCACACAGGGGAGGACAGCATGTGAGGATACGTCTATAAGCCAAGGAACGCCCAGGGCTACCAGGAAGAATCCAGAGCCGATGGAGAGAGCACAGCCCCACCAATGCCCTGAACTGGACTCCAGCCTCCAGAACTGGGAGACACCAAATTCCTGTTGTTGCAAGCCACCCACTCTGTGGTGCTCTGTTCCGGCAGCCGGTAAGACAAAGACAACAACCCTGCGTGGTGTTTACTCCTAACATCCCCATTCTCAGGTGAGGGAAGATCTCCACCTGGCGAGAAGTCGAGGAGACATGAAGGCGTGTGCGCTTGTGTTCAGGAGCGTGAGGAGTCCCTGAACCTGGTCACTTGTCCAGAGGACAAGCATGAGTCCTGGAAATGCCTTGGCAACTTGTATCAGGATTCCAGCAGTTGCATGTGGAAGAATGCATTGTCAGACAGTACCCTTCCCAGCTACCAAGCCCCAAGAAGGGACTTGAGGAAGCTGGCTGGGAAGATGAAAAAAATAAATAAAGCTTCTGGAGTTTCCATCTGGAGTGTCTGGGTGGCACAAACAGTTAAGCCCTCGGCTGCTAACAAAAAGGTTGGAGGTTCTAGTCCACCCACAGATGCCTCAGAAGAAAGGCCAGGTGATCTACTTCCAAAAAAATCAGCCCTTGAAAACCCTGGGGAGCACAGTTCTACTCTGACACACATGGGGTGGGCCCGCCGTGAGTCAGTCAACTCAACAGCAACTGGTTTGATTTTGGGGTTGTTCTTAGTTTTGCTTTTTTGGTGGTGGGTGTTTATGGTCTCCGTATCATGAGGAATTGCTGTAGCCTGCTGTGCAGTGGCCCTACAATCCTAAACAGTCTCAGATTCTGGTTTGTATTCAGACGCTGGGCCAGCTGCTTCCAATGGTGCTACACGTGCTATACCATCCCTTGCTCAGAGAGCTGGAAAACGGCACAGGGTCACAGCCAAATGCAGGAAGTTACAGAGCGTGAGAAGGTCCGGAAGAAGATCATGGTGGATCAATAACCAGACGCAAGGGTGAGAGGTGAGTCAGGGTCTCCTGGGGATCAGCTGTAGGAGACAAATCCCAGGAATAAGAGGGACCGGCCACCCTCCACGGTGCACCTTCTCCCTTGGTTTTGTACTTCACAGATCCATCCTTTACTTTTGATGACTTGGTCCAGACCAAGATTGCATTGTGATTTCTGCTTCTAACATAATTCTGTTTCCTTATCTCAGCTGGGGAATCAGATGGCATATTAATATAATAGATTACAAGAGATGTCACCTAGAGCATGCAGTAAAAGCTATCTTCCAACCTTTACAGTCAGAGCCCAAATAAAGCTAACTGATTTAATGTGTCGTTCATAAAAGTTGGTCTATGGACCCACAGTTATTTGGGGGTGGGTGTGAGGGGAGAAAGTTTGAAGGGTAATTGAAAGGTGGGTTTTATTTAAGAGGAGTTCAGGTTTAGCACTGTGATGGCACCACGCTGACCCTCCGTCTCCATGATGAATGCAAGGCAGGAAAGCCAGCCCTCACATCCTCTATCTATAATTAATGAGTGGCTTCTAGCGGGCTGGAGAGGAGGGGAGAGGAGAGTGGTGATTCCAGAAGACCAGCTGCGTGACGATGTCAGAACCTTGCAGAGGCCAACTGAAGCCCTCCCAGGCGTCAGGATTCTCACTTCTGCATCCTGGGGTTTTACTGTTGTGTCTTTTTTCTTTTTTTTTTTTTAATTGTACTTCAGGTGAAGGCTTACAGAACAAATAGTTTCTTATGAAACAGTAGTACACATGTTGTTTTATAACATTGGTTAACAACCCCACAACATATCAACCCTCTAACTTCTCAACTTTTTTTTGGTGAAAATACACATAGCCAAAGATAAACACCATTTCAAAAATTTCTACATGCACAGTTCAGTGACATTGACTACGCTCTTCCAATT
>NW_004444008.1:1559559-1564328 GCF_000243295.1 Trichechus manatus latirostris | reverse complement strand
GGAGTTTGGATGTGTCTATGGGGCTTCCATGACCTTTCCTTGTACAAGTTGTGCTAGTTTCCCCTGTATTGTATACTGTCTCACCCTTCACCCAAGATACCACTTATCTATTGCCTATTTAGTATTCCCCCCCAACCCCTCCCATCCCTGGTAACCAACAAAGATTGGTACATTTTGTGTGTGAACCTTTTCATGGGTTTTTACAATAGAGGTCTCATACAATATTTGTCCTTTTGTGGTTGACTTATTTCACTCAGGTTTTTTGTTTTTTTAAATTTGTGCCATGATGAAGCCTGATTAGAAAGGAGACAGAAGAGCCTAATGATAAGATGGTGATTTAAGTTATTAAAGCCAATTACTAGAAATGGATGTCACCCATCATGGTGGGAGTGTGGGGATCTGACGGAGTGTTGGGGGGCTCCCAGAGCAGGGTTTCCGGCTCATCTCCGCCCGCAGACCCAGCCCCCACAGCGGGGCAGCCACCTGGGGAACACCGAGAAGAGAGTAGCGTGGCCTCACCTGGCGGGCACTCACACGCCTCCCATGGGGGTCTGAGCCCTGAGGGCCGCTCACTCCCTCCCTCTCCCTCCTCCCTGAGAGGAGTCAGCTCCTGGCTGAAACCCAGGTGTGAGCGTTCAGGCCAGGCCACAGGCAGGTACACAGGCTTCACCTGCTGGCCGGGGACGCCGCCCTCCCCGGCAGACCTGGAGCGCGGCAGGCACTGTGTCTCTGGGGGAGTCGCAGTCCAGGTCTCAGCCCCCCACGCTCTTCCCCGTATCTGCACGCCTAGCACAGGCCCCGCTACAGAGGCCTTCCTTGGGTGCCTGCTGAGGCCTCGTAGTCAGGGAGACGGAAGGACCGTGAAGACACCTGCCCACTCACGCTCAGTTGTCCTTAGTTGCCGTCCAGTCAATTCCGACTCACAGCGACCCCGTGTGTACAGAGCAGAACTGTGCTCCACAAGGTCTTCAAGGCTGTGACCTTTCAGAAGCAGGTCACCAGGCCTTTCTTCTGAGGCACCTCTGGGTAGGTTCAAACCACCAACCTTTCAGCTAGTAGTCGAGCGCTTCACCCTCTGCACCACCCAGGGGCCTTCTGACTCGGACTTGGTGCTTTTCCACCATTAGCCCTTCCCCTCGCCCTCCCCCTCCACCCCAGGATCCCGAAAACTGCAGAAGCCTCTTGTCCGGGCTCCCTCGAAGTGAGACGAACCCCACCCGGCGGTTCCCGGGGAAGCCTGGAACGGGACAGCGCAGCCTTCTTCTCTGGGTCTGGCCTCTCGCTGGGCCACCACAGAAGTGGTTGGAGTGGTTTTGGCTCATTGTCTCCATCGGCTGGCTGGACCCCTGCCAGCTCCGCTCAGCCCCCTGGCCCCCTGACCTCCCGACTGCAGTGAGTGTCCTCCAGGACCGTGGGGTCTCCGCCACGTCCCAGCGTGGTGGGGAAAGCACCGCATGGCCTGTGCAGTGGGAGGTGGTGGCCACATTCTGCACATCACCAACCCGGACTCCAGCTCACCATGGACCGTGCCTCATGCCCTGGGAAACCAGCCGTGCTCCTGCGCCTCCGGCACGGACAGCGACTGTCTTAATGGACAGACAGCATGGAACCACGGACCTCAACTCTGAGTCACTCGCTTCCTCACGCTGCCGACTGCCCCGAGCTGCCGCGGAACGGACGCCACCACCCCAGGGCTCTCATCCAGGGGCAAAGGTCTGTCCCCAGTCCTGATCTCCCCCACACACAGTGGACACCAGACGACCACAGGGTCTTCTCGACCTAGTCCTTTCATGAGAGAATACAGACAAGACACATTTCACTGAATTAAGACGTCGGTTTTCAGCACCAAAGTTAGGGGTTGGCAACCCCGACTATGCACGCTAAAAGAGGCAAAACAAAAAACCCTGTGCCCAGACGCCACCGCGGGAGATTATGATTTAATGGGTCCAGTGGTCTAGTGAGGCCCGGCACTGGCGTTTCTGCTGCGAAGTGCACCCGGGGTGAGAACGACGGGTTAACTGGTTCAGCCCCCTGGCAGCCCGTAGCTCCCACAGAAGAGGGCTTCCTAAGAGCCCTCCTGTCTGTGTCCCAGAGCCTTCTGCTCCGACCGACAAGCCCAGGGCTGAGGGTGCGTCCTGCCCAGGTCCTGTCCACCGCCACACCTGCCTCCCAAAGGGAAGGGAAGGTACCCAGAAAGAAGCAGGATAGAGCCCCTGCTGACATGTCTGGCCAGACCACTGAAGCAATCCGAATGGCCAGTTTAAACGTTCCGCCATTGCCTTATGCTGGGAAATTAGTCAGAAATTCACGGAGCTTGAGGGGGTCTTGGGAGACCGTTTGTCCACGGCCATTCTGCACAGATGAAGAGAATCCCAACTCTGCCGACTTCCAAAGGAAGATTTCACTACGAGACCCACCAATGGGCCCCAGAGCATAGCATCATCAATGCCCATAAATCCCTCACCATGCAGCTTCCTGCTGAGAGACAGAGAGAGGATCCTGAAGCCCAAGCACTAATGCTGGAGAACAAGCCACCTCCAGCTACAAGAAATATGCTTGGCTGCTGTTGCTGTTCGGTGTCATCAAGTCAATTCTGACACAGAGCGACCCCAGGGGACAGACCAGAACTTCCCCATAGGGTTTCCAAGGCTGTAATCTTTACAGGAGCAGATCGCCAAGTCTTTTCTCCTGTGGTGTCGCTGGTGGGTTTGAACCACCTTTCAGTGAGCAGCTGAGTGCTTAACCATTGTGCCACGAGGGCTTCTGCTCTTTGCCTTCCGTTTCCTTGTATTAATAAAATATTGTCATATTAAAAAGTTCATCCCACTACAAAGAGGCATGGCATGGCCTTTTGCTGGAACATGGCATGAGCTAATATAATACCTAATATTGGAAGTAATACCTGAAAACAAACAAGCAGTCCAATCATATAGCTGATAAGGGATTAGTAGCCAGAATATATAAACAACTCCTACAACTCAACAACAAAAAGACAAACTACCCAATTAAAAGATGAGTGAAGGACTTGAACAGACGTTTCTCCAAAAAAAATATGCAAATGGCCAATAAGCACTTGAGAAGATGCTCGACGTCATCAGTCGGAGAGAAGCAGATCAGAACCGCAATGAGACACCACCTCACCCCCACCAGGACGGCTGTTATCAGAACACTGGCAGATCAAAACCGCAATGAGACACCACCTCACCCCCACCAGGACGGCTGTTATCAGAACACGGGAAAATTACAAGTTTTGGCAAGGATGTGGAGAAACTGGAACCCTCACCCACTGCTGGCGGGAATGTAAAATAATGTAGCTGCTGTGGAGAACAGTGTGGTTCCTCAAAAAATTAAACAGAACTACTATAAAACCCATTGCTATCAAGTTAATTCCAAGTCATAGTGACCCTTTAGGACAGAGTAGGACTGCCCCATAGCATTTCCAAGGAGTGCCTGGTGGATTCAAACTGCTGACCTTTGGTTAGCAGCCGAGCTCTTAACCACTGCACCACCAGCTTTGGAGACTTGAAAGCAGAGATCTGTACACCAGCGTTCATAGCAGCATTACTCACAATAGCCTAAAGGTGGAAAAAACCCAAGTGTCCATCAACAGATAAACGGATAAACAAAATGTGGTCTATCCATACTCAGTCATAAAGAGAAATGAAGGTCTGATGCACAGTACAACATGGATGAACCTTTAAAACTTTACGTGAGTGAAATAAGTCAGACACAAAAGAACCAACATTATGTAACCCCACTTACGTGAAATATCTAAAATAAGCAAACGCATAGACAGAAAGTAGACTAGAGGTAACCAGGGCTGAGGGAAGGGGAGATGGGGAGTGACTGCTTAAGGCTTCCTGAGTTTGTGTTTTGGGTGATGAAAAGTTTTTGGAAATGGATAGTGGTGTTGGTTGCATAACATGTGACTTTAATTAATGTCACTGAATTATACATTTAAAAATGGCTAAAACAGTAAATTTTTGTTATACATATTTTACCACAATAAAATTTTAAAAAAAGACTAGTCCAGCCCAAAGATTCCCAAACTCAAGCATACGGACCTCGTGTTTTCCACACGACATTCATCTCACCAAAGAGATGAGAGAAGAAAACGGTGAAGACGCAGGAAAGGTGCCGCCATGACACGTCTGTTCTGTTTTCTGAGAGT
The DNA here is from genome assembly GCF_000243295.1 of Trichechus manatus latirostris. Taxonomy (NCBI): domain Eukaryota; kingdom Metazoa; phylum Chordata; class Mammalia; order Sirenia; family Trichechidae; genus Trichechus; species Trichechus manatus. Next base: position 1,560,157 of record NW_004444008.1, on the reverse strand, counting down.
TAATCACCTAGTCACCTATGACCAACCTGCTGGGCACCACTTTCTCATCCTAACAGCCAGGAAAACACACATGGACCATACTGGAAACAAAAGGTATAAACTTTTAAAAAAAATGATTCAGCCTTGAAATAATACTAAAAGAAACTGATGACTAATGGCGTAGGGTGTCTTCTCAGGGTACACAGGGTCGCTGTGAGGCAGAAGTGACTCAGTGACACCTAACAACAACAAGGTCACCCAGCCTTTCTTCCAAGGCACCTTTGGGTGGACTTGAACCTCCAACCCTTCGGTTAGCAGCCGCGTGCATTAACTGTTGGCACCGCCCAGGTCTCTTGTAAAGGCTAGGTGATGGGTACAGAGGCCTCCTTGTACATTTCTTTTTCTACTTCCTGTGATTCTATCATCATTCCAAAATAAAAAGTTTTTTAAAGAAACTCTACCCACAAAGGTAATGAGGCAGTTTGGAAGGACAGAGCCTGTGGGCTACGGAAAGGCATGAGGAAATGGTCCTTAGCAGTAATACAGACAGTCGAGCCTGTGGGCTATGGGAAGGCATGAGGACATGGTCCTTAGCAGTAATACAGACAGTCGAGCCTGT
>NW_004444008.1:1555600-1559354 GCF_000243295.1 Trichechus manatus latirostris | reverse complement strand
ACATGGTCCTTAGCAGTAATACAGACAGTCGAGCCTGTGGGCTGCGGAAAGGCATGAGGACATGGTCCTTAGCAGTAATACAGACAGTCGTCAGGAGATGCAAACTGTTAGGTACTCGACACAGCAGAAAGACTGGTGGTTCCAACCCATCCAGAGGAGCCTCGGGACAGGCCTGGCCATCTGCTTCTGAAAGTTTGTTGTTGTCGTTAGGTGCAGTCACGTCAGTTCTGACCCACAGCCACCCTATGTTCAACAGAACGAAACACTGCCCTGTCCTGCGCCATCTTCACAGCCATTGCTATGCTTGAGCCCACTGCTGCAGCCACTGTGTCCATCCATCTAGTTGAGGGTCTTCCTCTTTTTTGCTGACCCTCCACTTAACCAAGCATGATGGTCCTTCTCCAGGGACTGATCCCTCCTGATAACATGTCCAAAGTACGTGAGACGAGGTCTCGCCATCCTTGCTTCTAAGGAGCATTAGGGCTGTATTTCTTTCAAGAGAGATTTGCTCATTCTTCTTGCAGTCCATGGTATATTCATTTTTTTTGCTGACACCATAATTCAAAGGCATCAATTCCTCTTTGGTCTTCCTTATTCATTGTCCAGGTTTCGCATGCATACGAAGCCGTTGAAAATACCATGGCTTGGGTCAGGCGCACCTCAGTCCTCAAGGTAACATCTTTGCTTGTTTACGCTTTACAGCCTTGGAGACTGTATAGAGCAGTTCTGCTCTGACACACGGCATTGCCATGAGTCGGGGTCGACTTGATGACAGCCAACAACAACGACAGACAGTAGTCATAGCAGACAGTTAGGAAATACTCACATTCCACAACCGTGGGGCCCAGTGAACAAGGAATGGTGTGAAGGTGGAGGGAAATATGTAAACCTAAATGTACCTAGGCTCTTCTCTTGTCACATTCACTGAGGGGAAGCAAGGAGGTATCGGTAATGGTGGCCTGTGTTCCCCACACCCCCACCCTTCCCAGGGGAGCCCTGATGGGGACAAGGATGATGCGTGTCATGGATTGAATTGGGTCCCCCAAAAAATGTGTGTAGCAACTTGGCTAGGTCATGATTCCTGGTATTGTATTATGATGAGATTATATGTGATCTCCTTATGTGTTGTAAATTCTATCACTGTGATGAGGTTATACTGATGAGGTTGACAAGATTAAATAGTGTCTTAATGCAATCTCTTTTGAGATATAAAAGAGAGAAGCAAGCAGAGACACATAGGAACCTTGTACCACCAAGAAAGCAGTGCCGGGAGCAGAGCGCGTCCTTTGGACCTGAGATTCCTGTGCAGAGAAGCTCCCAGACCAAGGGAAGACTGATGACGTGGACCTTCCTCCAGAGCCAATGGTGAAAGCGTTCCCCTGGAGCTGAAGCCCTGAATTTGGACTTGTAGCCTACTGGACTGTGAGAGAATAAACTTCTCTTTGCTAAATCCATCCACTTGTGGTATTCCTGTTAGAGCAGCACCAGATGACTAAGACAATGGGCTTCACTTTGAGCTCATAGTCAACACCCAAACGACCCTCCAGGCTGCCTGAATACCATCCCTCAGGCTTCATTCCATCCCTCACCCTCCCCACCACCATTTCTGACCCTCCATGCTCCTACATTCTCTCTAATATGGAATACACTGTGGACAATGAATAAGGAAGACCAAAGAACAATTGACGCCTTTGAATTGTGATGTCAGCGAAGAGTACTGAATATACCATGGACTGCCAGAAGAACGAACAAATCTGTCTTGGAAGAAGTACAGCCAGAATGCTCCTTAGAAGCAAGGATGGTGAGACTTCATCTCACATACTTTGGACATGTTATCAAGAAGGATCAGTCCCTAGAGAAGGACATCATGCTTGATAAAGTAGAGGATCAGCAAAAAAGAGGAAGACCCTCAACGAGATGGACTGACACAGTGGCTTCAACAATGGGCTCAAGCATAATGATTGTGAGGATGGTGCAGGACTGGCAGTGTTTCATTCTGTTGTACGTAGGGTCGCTATGAGTCGGAACCAACTCGATGGCACCTAACAACAACTGTGGACTACAAATAGAATTAACATATCAATCTTAGAAGTAATACAACCAGAATGCTCCTTAGAAATGAGAATGGAGACTTTGGCTCACCTACCTTGGACACATCATAGGAAAGACCAATCTCTAGAAAAGGACATCAAGGTTGGTAAAGTAGAGGATCAACAAAAGTGAAGGAAACCTTCCGTGAGATGGATTGACACACTAGCCACAACAATGGACTCAAACATACCAACGATCACGAAGATGGTGCAGGATCGTGCAACGTTTGGTTCTCATACATAAGGTCACCATGAGTCAGATCCGACTCAATGACAACCAACAACATGTTCCCCCCCACCTTTCTGTCCACAACACTCACACCTTCCACCTTCCTCCAACAGAAAGGATCAGAGAAGGGAACTTGCCTCCTACTGGGGGAGTTAAATTGGCCATTATAACCCACCTCAGTCACGAGGAGATAGCTTTGGAGGATCCTTCCAGAAGGGGTAGGTGAGGGGAAGTACATTCTTACAACGCAGACTACCTATGTTTTGAAAGAAGGTTGTCAGTGAGAAGACGGGACTCTTTTGGAATGACTAAAACATGGACCTCTGTGTACAACTAAGAGACAGGTCCCTACTCATCTGCCTCGCACATCTGGGAAGCCTCTTTGGGGTGAGAGTGTATTGGAGTCTGACGTCCACACCCATAGGAGGTACCAAGGCTCAATCCCAAACAGTCCTATCTGCAGCTGCTGAGTTGGGAGGTTGTGGATGCTGGAGCTGATGGGAAGGCCACGTTCTGTCATGGAGACCTGCTGCACTGACCTCGAGGAGCCTCCCCTGCCAGCTGCGAAGGAAGCATCTGAAGGACCTAGGGCTGAGGCGCCGTCAGCTCACAGATGCAGCACAGGGACTGCTCGGAGCCTGCGTTCTGTGCGTGGCTGACTTGCTCTGGGACCTGCTTTCACAATGATCTGGGAGGGAGGGAGGGAGGAAGGAGTCAGGGAGGGTGGGAAGAGGGAGGAGGGAGGAGTGGAGGGAGGGAGGAGGAAGCGAGAAGGGAGGGAGAGAGGGAGGATAAAGGGATGGAGGGAGGGAGATTCCTCTTTGGTCTTCCTTATTCATTGTCCAGGTTTCGCATGCATACGAAGCCGTTGAAAATACCATGGCTTGGGTCAGGCGCACCTCAGTCCTCAAGGTAACATCTTTGCTTGTTTACGCTTTACAGCCTTGGAGACTGTATAGAGCAGTTCTGCTCTGACACACGGCATTGCCATGAGTCGGGGTCGACTTGATGACAGCCAACAACAACGACAGACAGTAGTCATAGCAGACAGTTAGGAAATACTCACATTCCACAACCGTGGGGCCCAGTGAACAAGGAATGGTGTGAAGGTGGAGGGAAATATGTAAACCTAAATGTACCTAGGCTCTTCTCTTGTCACATTCACTGAGGGGAAGCAAGGAGGTATCGGTAATGGTGGCCTGTGTTCCCCACACCCCCACCCTTCCCAGGGGAGCCCTGATGGGGACAAGGATGATGCGTGTCATGGATTGAATTGGGTCCCCCAAAAAATGTGTGTAGCAACTTGGCTAGGTCATGATTCCTGGTATTGTATGATTGCGTTATCTGATGTGATTTCCTTATGTGTTGTAAACTCTACCACTATGATGAGATTATATGTGATCTCATGTGTTGTAAATTCTACCACTGTGATGAG
>NW_004444008.1:1550415-1555500 GCF_000243295.1 Trichechus manatus latirostris | reverse complement strand
TTAGTGCCTTCCAACCTAGGGGGCTCATCTTCCAGCACTATCACCAGACAGTGTGCTGTTGGGATCCATGAAGTTTTCATTGGCTGATTTTCGGAAGTAGATGGCCAGGTCTTTCTTAGTAGCCTGTCTTAGTCTGGAGGCTCTGCTGAAACCTGTCCACCACGGATGACCCTGCTGGTATGTGAAATACCAGTGACATAGCTTCCCACATCACAGCGACACACGAGCCTCCACCGCACGACAAACCGACAGACAAGGGTGGAAGGAAGAAGACACACGCAAATTTCTCTCTGTGACCTTGCCACAGCGAGACCTCGTCGGAAAGTTAGATTTCATGGTCTACCTGCCTCATGTGAGGAGGAGAAGTCTAAGCAAGGTGAGCGCCTCGTCCCCGAGGACTAGTGTTTGGGGACAATTGCATGGAGCGTTGCCTCCTCAGTCCCGAGACTCTATCCCAGAGGATGTCTGTAAGTGTCCAAAGGTGGTGTTAAAAAATGGCACGACCCACTGCCTGCTGTGTTGTCGTGAGACCTCATCTTAAATACAAACACACTCACTGCCATGCGCTCTGCCATCCCAACTGCCCTGGACGACTGGCTCACGCCTGAGCAGCCTGGGGTCTGGAAATCGTGGAGTTGTTCCAGACAAGCCTCTTTCGTGCTGAGCCACGGCGGGTCGCCGGCAGATGTCCCCCAGCTGCAGCTTCCGTTGGTGATGCCCACATAGCAACAACCCTGGCACCGGCCCCCCAACCCCGAGGGCTCCTGTGCAATCGGAGCAGCGCCGAGCTGTCCCAAGGTCAGCACTGCGGGGACGAGTGAGACTGTGTCTGGACAGTCCTGTCACACAATGCAAAAGTGATGTTTAAAACAAGCCAGTGTGTCAGACTGGCTGCTATGCTTACCTGGGAACTGCTCCCCGGGATGGCCAGCCGATGGCATGATCACTTCTCTGGGTTTTAAATCATGCTGAAGATCACTCAGGATGCATCACTGGATACAAACTAGAATCCCAATGAGATCGACGTTAGACTGAGGTGCTGAGATAGAAAGCGCCTAATCCCAGTGACTCCCACAGCGGCAGCCTGGGTGTCCCTCTGCCCTCTCCCCCTCTGTGGGATAGATGCCATTTAAACATGGCTGCACTATTGACAACCGCAGCCCCCACAGGCCTCTGTGCTGTATACGACATGTTGGAGACTTGTCAGCGATAAGAATGAGATTAGGCACGACTTGTTTTCCCAAAGCTATTGCCCTGTTACTGATTGGCTTATTTACCTGAATTCCTTCTCCCTTGCCTGAAACTTATCGTTACTCACCCTAAACCCATTGTTCTGTTAATTGCTTTACTGCTTGCTGTATTGACTATAAAATAAACTCCTGGGACTGAAGCGGGGGTCGACTCCTCAGAGTGCCCCTCCTGGTCCCACTTCTCTGTAAGAGTTGTGGCAGGGTTACGTCTCCGCCACTCGCTGAGACACCCCTCCACCCTCTGCCTCCACCACACACACAGACAGACATATACATGCGCACACAGACACGTACACACAGAGATGCACACAGACATGCACACACACACACACATGCACACACAGACACATACAGGGACATATCCAACGCACACAGACACACACAGAGATACACACACACGTGCACACATATACACAGACCTATAGGTGTGCACACAGACACATACCCCACAGAGACACACACAGACAGATACACACACATGCACACAGAGACACACATAGACATATACATGCGCACACACATACAGACACACACACGCGTGCACACAGAGACACACATAGACATATACTTGTGCACACAGACACATACAGACATACACACACATACACACGTCCACACACAGACACACAGACACACACACACACACACACAGACACACACAGACACACACACAGACACACAGACACACACAGACACACACAGACACAGACACACACAGAGACATATACAATGCACACAGTCACACACACAGAGATATACACAGACATGCACACATATCCACACGTGCACACACAGACACAGAGACATACAATGCACACAGACACACAGAGACATGCACACATACACATGTGCACACACAGGCACAGTCACACACATATATATTCAGACACACACACAGACACATCTATGCACACACACACATTCACATACACACAGAGACACACAGGCACAATACATGTACACACAGGCACACACGTATGTACACAGACACACAGACGAGCACACATATGCGTGCGCACACATCCATACCTCCACACATATATACACACACAGACGCATGCACACGCACACATACACAGACACACATACATGCCCATGCACACACAAACACACAGGCACACATACACATGCAAACATACAAATGCATACACAGACAGACACACAGACACACAGGCACAGACACATACACATTGACACACATGCATACACACAGACACACAGACACACACTGCCACAGGCACACACTCACACACACACACACAGGCACAGACACATACACATTGACACACATGCATACACATAGACACACAGACACACACTCCCACAGGCACACACTGACACACACACCATGCACACCCTGAAAAGCCTCCACAGACACCCATCTCTTCAGTGATGCAGTGAGCAGGAGGCATTAGGAAATTGCTACCCTGTTACTCTGCCACAACTCAAGTGACAGCAGAAAAGGTCCCCCATCCCTCACATCCTGAGATGCAATTAGCTGGGCTCCGAACACCAGGGCCCGATGGAAGCGCAGTGTAGCAAGACCATAAATAGAGCAAGTATTTATGATTATGTGAATGCAGGACAAAAGGTTTCTCAGAAACGATGGTTCCACTAACGAGGCTGCATTCTTGAGAAGTTCGGCCTGACCTAATGGAACGGCATGACGTCTGGGCTCCCAGTATCTAAAGGGCTCTGAAATGTACTGTTTTCTTTGGGGTGGTTTGGGTTTGCATTGCTAATTAACACAAGTTACTGTTGAAGAGGTGTGTGTGTGTGTGTCCACAGCAAATACCTACACTACAACACAGTGCTGGAAACAGTATTCCTCCAGAAAGAACAAGCCCCCGAAGCAAGAGGCTGCACTGGGGATTCGGGCGATTCTGTAATGATCACATCCTTCCCGCTGCTCCGGGTCTCCATGTGCAGACTATCTGATGGGGGTCCACAGAGAATTATCCAGAAGCTGAAGGCCGCGGGGACCTCCAGCACATAGCACAGGTATAAAAACAAACTCAGGGAATCAACAAGAGAAATTAAATTGCTGCTATAAGCGTGACTGTGCCAGCTAGGAAGACGAAGGCAACGCAGAGAAGCTCTTACTGGCTGTTAGTGCTTATAGGATCACAGTTCCAAAGGGTGCTGAAGGACACTGTCACCTCATCCTCACAGACACACGGATCCCTGGAGCGCGGGGCGGGGAGGCTTCAGTGAAGAGTCAGTGCTGGGAGGAGAAATCAGGGAAGACAACCGCTAACGGAGTGAGAGAAACGGCAGCTAGAACGCGACTCTGGAGAGCACCTTGTAAGTTGTACAGATGTGACGTTATTTACATGCTAATTTCACGCTTCTCAGCACAGCAAGGAAAATAAAAGTTTAGTTAGATGACATCACGGGACCATTAATTCTCTCAGTGGATCGGCGGTTGTTTCTGGAAGTGTTCGGATGCTCCATCATCTTGATGTAATTGAAAATATTATTTTGTCCGCATTTATCACCTACTGGGAGATGCAAGTCAGAAAGAAAACACATTTGCAAGTTTGACTAGAAAAGAACATCTACAAGTGTCAAAAATGTTTGAGGCACGTCGGCTCATTTATTTGGACTGACCCCTTCCAAAGTATTAAAAAATATTTGGGGGCCAAATAGTTTTCTACCCATTGAGAGAACAGAATGAAGAGCACGGTCTCCAGCACTTACTTGGAAAGCAACAGAGAAATCAGCGTGCATCAACAACAAGACCTCCGGACCTCCTTGATCTGATGTTGCTACTGCCTCCTCAGACCCTGCTGAATCAGCTCCGCTTAACAGCAAGGCTTCAGAGGCAGGAACTGACAGATGACTGTGTGGAGCGCTCTGTTTCGGGAACGCAGGAGAATTCTCTCCCCGGTGCACTCACATTCCGTCACTTAATCGCAGTTTCTGAGGCATCCGCTCGAAACCAGGAAAGATGAGGCGGCAACAGGATAGATGCAGATTCAAGAACTGCGAGACCCCACTTTACCCTGAAAAATACCCTGTGTTGTCAGTCTGTAAATGGGATTACAGTCCATCCGCAACAACGCTGGTGCCCAGCGCCTGGCTGAGCTAAAACGAGACGCTGATGAAAACGTACCTGCGCCCATCAGCACGCGTGCACTCGGGCTGACCCTGCTTCCCCATTCGTCTCTGTTTTCATACAGCGCCGAGAGGAACACGGCCCTCAGCACCAGACACGTCCCCTCACAGTGTGGGTGGTGTGTGTTGTTCTTGTCACCCACGGAGCGACAAGGGGGAAAGAAATTATTGATTTTCCTTTCTGTGGACTGGTGCTTTTGGAATGGCTTCTGAACCAGGTCAGCAAAGCACACAGCCCAGCAGGGGACAGACACACAGACTGACACCCTAGACTGTCTGCTCCCCATCCATGTGACACCCTGCTCTGTCCTGCTCTCCCATCCATGTGACACCCTAGACTGTCCTGCTTCCCATCCATGTGACACCCTGAACTGTCCTGGTCCCCCATCCATGTGACACCCTGAACTGTCCTGGTCCCCCATCCATGTGACACCCTGAACTGTCCTGGTCCCCCGTCCATGTGACACCCTGGACTGTCCTGCTCCCCTGTCCATGTGACATCCTCCACTGTCCTGTTTCCCCGTCTATGTGACGCCCTGCACTGTCCTACTGCCCCGTCCATGTGACACCCTGGACTGTCTGCTTCCCCATCCATGTGACACCCTGAACTATCTGCTACCCCGTCCATGTGACACCCTGCTCTGTCCTGCTCTCCCATCCATGTGACACCCTGGACTGTCTGCTCCCCCGTCCATGTGACACCCTGGACTGTCTGCTC